>NW_025230741.1:0-13126 GCF_018294505.1 Triticum aestivum
ATGCTACAGTAACCCCTGGGGTTAAGTTAATCTTTTTGCTAAACATGTTCCTGATCATAATTGTCTCCTTTCTCTTTTAAATTCCAGTTGAATTCAAATTCAAATTTTGTCTGAAATTCAAAATGCTCAGACATGAAATCAAAAATGTTCATCATGTGCAGAATAATCCACAACTAATTTTGGTGGTGAACCAACATTTTTGCAAAAAGGTTTGAGTGGCCTAAGCTACTTCAAACAGTGGCCTAAGAAATAAATTAAATGCCTTTTTAATTTATGAAAATGGCAAACTATTTCTAAAGCCTCACAATCTTTTTTTGGCAGTGCCTAATATTTCTTTGAGATTATTTTGTCCAATGGCATAATCTTTTGCAAAGTCTTTATTGGCTAAAAGAAAAAGAAAAGAAAATGCAAAAGCTGTTTAAAAAAAGGGGAAAAGAAGAGGGGGAGGGAGAGCCCTGGCCTCCCCTTGGGCCTCGGCGACCCACAGCCCCCTGCCCCCCCTGCCCCTGGGCCTAAGGCCGCAGAGACAGGCCCAGCTGGCCGTCGGCCCATCCCAGCCGGCCCACTCCCCCTTTCCTGTCGCTCTCCCCCCTCCTCCTGTTCCTCCGACCGGGCGAGGCAGAGCGCGCCCGTCCCCGCCGGACCCGCCTCGCCGGCATCGCCCGAGCGAGGGGATAAGGCTTGCGCCTCCTCGCCTCCTCGATCCCCGCCTCCACTTGCACCACCCACTCCACCTGCTCTTTCCCCCACCCTGTCTCGCTCGCCCGCCTCTCCCGAGCGCGCTCGCCGCCGTTCTCCGTCGTCACCGCGGCCACAGCCACCGCCTCGCTCCGCCGTCTTGTCGTGAAGCTCCGCCGGGGTCGACTCCGTCGTCTGGTGCCCCCAGGTGGAGCTGGGAAGCACCGCTGACGTCGCACGAGCTCGTCCCCTTCCGCCCTTGTCGCCGGCGAGATCCCTCGAATTCCGGCTTCCCCTGCGCTCCTAAACTACCAAGGGCCATCGGCGTGCCGCTCGGTGAGCTCTCCTACCTGCTCCCTCTCCTTGCCTACTTGGCGCGCCCCCTAGCTGCTTCCCCACGTGCGCCCGAACGCAGCGCCGCGGAGCTCGTCGCCGGCGAGACTCCGGTGACCTTATGGTCACGGGCTCAAGCCCATTGGACTCGCCGCACCACGGGGATCCTCCCCAGCCCTTCCTTTCGTTCCGTAGCACGCTGCTTCGCCTTCGCCATCACACGCCCGAAGGTCGTCGCCGCCTTTTCCGTCGCCGGCGATGCTCCGGTCGTCCCCGACGCCAGTCATCGTCACCATCGTGTGCGCGGTGCCGGGCCGCGCCCTTAGGTCCAAGCCGTAGGTCCGGAGGCCCCCTGTAGCGCGGCTCCGGCCAACTCCGGCGAGGCGCCGCCGTCGCCTTGGTCGCCGGAGCCCTCCCTGGCGCAGCCACCAACATGGATGCGTGGGCCCCATCACCTGAGTCACTGACGCTGGGCCCCACGGGACCCTGTTGACTGGTTTGACCAGTCAACATGCTGACTGGGCTTCTCTGTGACACTGACGTGCGGGCCCCACCACGTAATTAGATTAACTAAACCGGTTTTATAAATAAAACTAATTAGTTAACCTAACCAGTCACTGACTGCTGGGGCCCACGCCCCCTAACTAACCCTGTTAGCTTAGTTAAGCCTCTGTTAGACAGAGAGGCTGACAGGTGGGTCCCACCTGTCAGTTTGACTGGTCAGCAGAGCTGACGCAATGCTGACGTCACTACTGGCACAATAAACCTTTTCTGCTTTTAAAATAATTCAGAAATTGGTTTAAACTTTGAAAATCCGTAACTTTTAAACCGTAGCTCGGATGAAAATGTTTTCTATATGAAAGTTGCTCAGAAAAATCCAACGAATCCGAATATGCGGCCCGTTCATCTGTCACATGCCCCTAGCATGCTGAACATGGAACTTTCCCCCTCCGGTCATCTGTCTGACACAGGTCCGGAACCGGGAACACCTTCCCGGTTGTTTTCCCCCTTCACCTATAACGTCTAGGACCGCGTTAGAGCACGCTTAGCGCTACGTATCGTCATGTCATGCTTAGTGTTACCTCTGTTTGCTATGTATTTACTGTTTCTTCCCCCTCTTCTCTCCGGTAGACCCCGAGGCCGCTGATGCCCCGGTGATCGACTACGTCGTCGACAACGACCCCTCCTTGCCAGATCAACCAGGCAAGCCCCCCCTTTGATCATCCCGATATCGCCCATTCCATTCTCTCATGCTTGCATTAGATTTTGCTACTGTTATTGTATGCTCCTATTCTGATGCATAGCCTGCTTTTGTACCTGTTATTGTACCTTACCTGCTTATCCTAATCTGCTTAGTATAGGTTGGTTAGTGATCCATTAGTGGCCCCCACCTTGTCCTTGTTGCCCCTGCTTCATCATTGAAGACCCGATCAACGGGATCGAAGACCAGGCCCCTGCACCGCACATCACTTTCTCCTTAGTTGCTCGACACTGCTGGGATACTGTCGAGTGCCGAGGGTGAGACCTCTACAACACTTCTGATGTTAACCCTGTAGTGTAGCTATTCGGTCGTGGTCATCGAGGGTGATTTCCTCTTTAACCACTTCCGATACGACTCTGTCGTGCAACCCCTCAAGTATGAACCTCGAGGGTGATTCCTCTACGTTCACCTTGATGATTACATTGAGTGGAACCCACCGAGGGTGATTCCTTGGGTTTTCCTCTTGATGTTTGGACACACGGATACTTGGACTTTACAACTGTTACTTGGAAAGTGATGTGGAGACGGGTTGACCTGGAAGGTGCCCGTGAGATAATTACAAGGCGTGGCCGGGCATTCTTAGCCCTTGCCGCAAGTCCTCGAGACGGGGCAACGGGGTCACCTCTTTCGTGAGTCTCTGCTTCTTACCGCGCGTTCCTAATCCACTACGATTTGGATATTTGATCCGAGGGGCCTCTGGCCTGATAGCACTAACCATCACGTGGGCATAGTATGGGCGTTCTGCATCGTATGCATCAGCCGAAGCTTAATAGACGTCAGCGACGGAGCGGCGCGCGCCGGGTTGGACTGGTAAGCTCCTGCCTTTTTAGGGAGGTAGCTAGGTCTGCTCACCGGCCGCGTTCGCAACGTGCAGGAGTTCCCGGGGCGATGGCCCATGACCCCTGGGGGCATAGGTTTAGTCCGGCGTGCTTGACCTCTCTATTTAAGCCTAGGTCGGGTTGCGGCGTATTGTTTGGCCGAGGCCGGGCATGACCCTGGAAAGTGTGTCCGGCCGGAGTCAATCGAGCGTGGTGGGTAAGTTGGTGCACCCCTGCAGGGAAGAAAACATCTATCGATAGCTTGTCCTACGGTAACGGACACTTGGAGTTGTATCCCGATCGATACAACTAGAACTGGATACTTGTGATGAGAACTGGATGGTGATGAGGATTTGATTGTGATGATAACTGGATAGTATGGCTCTGGGATTGCTTTCTCGCAGGGAGTCGATAAAGGATCTCTGGCCGAGGTTGATAACACTACTACCACTTTACTTTATGCTACTCTACACCCTCCTGTTTGCTGCAAGATGGTGGTTTCCAGAAGATGCTAGTCTTCGATAGGACTAGACCTTCTCTTTATTCTGGCATTTCTGCAGCCCAGTCCACATATACAGCCTTCCTTTGATAATGTTGCATATGTAGTGTAGATCCTTGCTTGCGAGTACTTTGGATGAGTACTCACGGTTGCTTTGCTCCCCCTTTTCCCCCTTCTTTCTTCTTTCTGGTTGTTGCAACCAGATGGTGGAGTCCAGGAGCCAGATGCCACCTTTGACGACTGCTGCTACCCCGAGGGTGCCTACTACCACGTGACGGACGCCGACGACCAAGAGTAGTTAGGAGGCTCCCAGGCAGGAGGCCTTGCCTTTTCGATCGTTGTTGTTTTGTGCTAGCCTTCTTAAGGCAAACTTGTCTTCATGTCTGTGCTCAGATATTGTTGCTTCCGCTGACTCTTTTGTTTTCGAGCTTATGTATTCGAGCCCTCGAGGCCCCTGGCTTGTAATATAAAGCTTGTATTATTTTAATCTGTGTCTAGAGTTGTGTTGTGATATCTTCCCGTGAGTCCTTGATCTCGATCGTACACATTTGCGTGTATGATTAGTGTACGATTGAATCGAGGGCGTCACAAGTTGGTATCAGAGCCGACTGCCTGTAGGTAGCCCCCTTTCCAACTCCTTGGCCGAAGTTGAGTCTAGTCACTGAAAACTTTTACTAACATTGGCTGTGTGGCTTACGGGCCCACGTCGCTATTGGGTGGTATTAGCATCTTTTACTCCTCGTCTATACTCTGGGACTCTGAACTCTCTTCTACTCGGGTTAAATGAATTTACTAACATTAGGATCCCGTGACCACATTCACCCCGAAGTTGGATGAAGCCATAGTTATTCCTTAGAATAGCTTTTTGAGTAGTGCACACCCTGTTGTGTTGACTACGGAGTGGAATCCATCGTACCTCCTTCATTATGCATGTTTTCATCATGAATGATCCTTATCTTTGCAAATGCTCAATGCTGAACTACCCCTGTTACATGCTAGCAGGATGGTTAGACCCGCTGGTCGTGGCTGTGGTGCCAACGACCCACCACCGCATGAATTCTTTACTGGAATGAGGCAACAGTTTGAGTTAACTCGCCAGTTCATGGAAGGAATGATGGCTCAGTTTCCTCGTCCGAACATGAATCAACATCCAACCCGAGTAACTCTGCAGGACTTCATGCGCCTCAACCCATCTATCTACCGCAGCTCAACTCAACCCCTTGATGCTGATGACTGGCTCCGCGACATCACATATGAAATGGAGTCTGCTAGTGTTGCCCCTGCCAGCTATGTCACCTTCGCATCTTTCTTTCTAAAGGGTCCTGCTGCTCAATGGTGGGACAGCCACAGGCGTACCCTACCTGCTGGAACGGTCATTACTTGGCCGGATTTCCAAGCTGCCTTCCGTGCCCGTTTCATTCCTCAGGGAACCATGGACAGGAAGAAGCGAGAGTTCCGCAACCTCACCCAAGGCAACAAGACTGTAGATGCTTATCAACGGGAATTTCTGGACTTGTCACGTTATGCTGAAGAAGACATTGCAACTGATGCTCGTAAGCAAGAGAAGTTTCGTGATGGACTTCACCCTGATATTAAGCTAGCATTGCTCGTTCATGACTTTGCCGACTTCGCCACCTTGGTGAACAAGGCTATTCAGGTTGAGACTGGTCTTCAGGAACACCAGGGATCCCTCAGGCGTAGCCGCGACGCTGGCCCATCTTTGGGCCCGTCAGCGCAGAAGCATCGGATATGGATTCCCCACAACATGTATCGTCCAACTGCACCTACGCCAAGACAGTCCTATGCTGCACCGCGTCTGCCTCCTCCACCAGAGAGGCAGCCTCTTCGAGTTATACCATCCCAAGCTCCTGCTCCCGATCCCAATGATGGTCTGTGCTTCAGATGTGGCCGCCCCGGCCACCTTGCTAAAGAGTGCACTCAGAAAAAGAGCCAGCTGGCTCTACCTTCAAATGGCCGTAACAATCAGCCCTATAACAACAATGCCAGACCTTATGGTCGTGGGCATGCTAATCATGTTGATCTGAATGAAGCTCAAGACCAGCCTGCCACTGTGATGGGTACTCTTCTCGTTAATTCAGTACCAGCTACTGTTTTATTCGATACAGGAGCATCGCATTCTTTCGTATCAGAAGATTTTGCATTCATGCATGGCATTAAATACGAAGAGATGCACACTCCACTAGTGGTAAAACCCCCTGCGGGCCAATGCCAAACCTCCATGATTAGCCACAACGTTTCAGTTGAAATCGAAGGGTTGGAATTCTTTGCATCCCCCATTATTCTGAAGTCTTCCAATATTGACCTAATTCTGGGAATGGATTGGTTGAAAGCACATACGGCTTCTATCGTTCGTGCCTCTAAAACCGTCCATCTTCTACACCCTTCAGATGAGATAGTAAGCTACAATGCTCGTCTGGTTCGAAACGCTGAAGCACGACTTTATGTGCTGAATGCGTTGAACGCGACACCTCTTGAGGGAATTGAAAAGATTCCAGTCGTTCGCAACTTCCAAGACGTATTTCCTGAAGAACTTCCAGGAATACCCCCTGCCCGGGCTGTCGAGTTCGTCATCGACTTGAAACCAGGCACCGTTCCTATTGCAAAACGACCCTATAAGATGCCACCTCATGAACTCCTTGAGCTTAAGGAGGAAATCGACAAATCTCTTCACAAGGGTTTCATTCGTCCAAGTTCCTCTGCTCGGGGAGCACCTTCTCTCTTCGTCAAGAAGAAGGACGGTACGAACCGTTTGGTCCAAGACTATCGTCCTATCAACCAAGCTACAATTCAAAACAAATATCCCCTTCCTCGGATCAATGATCTGTATGATCAACTGGCTGGTTCATTGATATTCTCTAAACTCGACTTGAGGCTGGGTTACCACCAGATCCGTGTTTGTGAAGAGGATATTCCAAAGACCGCATTTGTGACTCGTTATGGTTCTTACGAGTACACTGTCATGTCATTCGGTTTAACCAATGCTCCAGCTACATTCTCTCGTCTGATGAACTATATATTCATGGATTACCTCGACAAGTTCGTCGTAGTCTATCTGGATGATATACTGGTATATTCGAAGAATAAAGAAGAACATGCTGAACATCTTCGTCTTGTTCTGGAGAAGCTTCGAGAGCATCAACTTTATGCCAAGTATTCCAAGTGTGAATTCTGGTTACCCGAAGTCACCTACCTTGGTCATGTTATCTCCAAGGATGGTATTGCCGTCAACCCAGAGCGCGTTCAGGCTATTCTTGACTGGACCCCTCCAAAGACTGTCAAGCAAGTCAGAAGCTTTCTCGGACTGGCCAGCTATTGTCGCCGCTTTGTCGAGAACTTCTCCAAGATCGCCAAGCCACTGAATAATCTGCTTCACAAAGGCGTTAAGTTCGATTGGACAGACAAATGTCAGGAAAGTTTCCAGGCACTCAAGGATAAACTGACTTCTGCCCCAGTGCTTGCTCCCCCTGATTCTCGCAAGGACTTTGTCATCTATTGTGACGCTTCACGTCAAGGATTAGGCTGTGTTCTAATGCAAGAGCGCAGGGTGATTGCCTATGCCTCCCGTCAAGTGCGTCCTCACGAAGAAAACTACCCGGTTCATGACCTTGAGCTTGCAGCGGTTATCTTTGCATTGAAGCTATGGCGACAATACCTTCTCGGTAATCCTTGTGAGATCTTCACTGATCATCAGAGTCTGAAGTACCTATTTACTCAGCCAGATCTGAACCTCCGTCAGCAGCGATGGATGGAAGCTATTGCTGACTACAACTGCGGTATATCTTATACACCTGGCAAGGCTAATGTAATGGCCGATGCCCTAAGCCGAAAGTCTTATTGCAATAATCACCAGGTCTACAAAACTCAACCCCGCCTTTATGAAGAGCTATGCAAGCTGAACCTTCAACTAGTTCCACAGGGTTCTCTGAATAACCTTGTTTTGGAACCAACTCTTCTAAAAGCAATCAAGTCTGCTCAAGCCAAAGATGCTCATGTTGATCTGATGAAAAAGGATCTTGCCTTAGAGAAATCCAGAGATTTCTCACTTGGTGAAGATGGAACCTTATACTTCAGAGATCGCATTGTCGTACCCCGGTTCGAGCTTATGATAGAGAAGGTGATGAAAGAAGCGCATGACACCCCTCTCTCTATTCATCCGGGAAGTACCAAGATGTATCTTGACATCCGTCAGAAGTACTGGTGGTCTAAGATGAAGCAAGACATTGCTCGATATATTGAAGAATGTGACGTTTGTCGTCGCGTCAAAGCAGAACATCAAAAACCGGCTGGACTTCTACAACCGCTTCCGATTCCTGAATGGAAGTGGGATAAGATCCAAATGGACTTCGTCACTGGCCTTCCCAAGTCTCAGAAAGGTAACGATGCTATCTTTGTCGTCATCGACCAATTCTCGAAGGTTGCTCACTTTCTGCCAGTCAAGGAGACTATCACTGCTAGTCAATTGGCAACCTTGTATATCTCCCGAATTGTGTCACTCCACGGCATTCCGAAGGAGATCAGTTCAGACCGCGGCAGTATTTTCACTTCTAAGTTCTGGGATAGTTTCCAAGAGGCAATGGGAACTCATATTACCTGGAGCACTGCTTATCATCCCCAATCCCAAGGCCAAGTCGAGCGAGTCAATCAAATTCTTGAAGACATGCTTCGAGCTTGTGTTATTTCTTTCGGCAAGAAGTGGGAAGAATCTCTCCCTTATGCGGAGTTCTCTTATAACAACAGCTATCAAGCCAGCTTGAAGATGGCACCCTTTGAAGTGCTTTATGGACGTAAGAGTCGAACCCCTCTGAATTGGTCAGAAACTGGGGAACGAGCACTCATTGGTCCGGACATTATTCAACAAGCTGAAGAGCAGGTTCGCATTGTCCGGGATAATCTCAAGGCGGCCCAATCCCGCCAGAAGAGCAACTATGACCGGAAACACTGGGGTTCAACTTATCAACCTGGTGAACAAGCTTATCTGCGTGTCACTCCTTTGAGAGGCACTCATCGGTTCGGAGTCAAGGGAAAGTTAGCTCCTCGCTACCTTGGTCCCTTCCGTATTCTCGCCCGTCGTGGACTGGTGGCTTATCAACTGGAGTTGCCACCTCAGTTCTCTCACGTTCATGACGTCTTCCATGTGTCGCAACTTCGTCGATGCTTCAAGGATCCGGAACGTGAAGTGGATCCGGAATTGATTGAAATTCAAGATGATCTCACATACAAGGAGCATCCGATCTGCATTCTTGAAGAAGCTGAACGTCGAACCCTCCAGAAGGTTACTAAGTTCCTCAAGGTGCAATGGTCGAATCATACTAAAGAGGAAGCCACTTGGGAACGCGAAGATAACCTCCGGGCTGAATACCCCGATCTTTTCCCTTCTACCTCTTAATTCTCGGGACGGGAATTTCTTTTAGAGGAGGAGAGTTGTAACACCCCGGTGTAATCATGCTACAGTAACCCCTGGGGTTAAGTTAATCTTTTTGCTAAACATGTTCCTGATCATAATTGTCTCCTTTCTCTTTTAAATTCCAGTTGAATTCAAATTCAAATTTTGTCTGAAATTCAAAATGCTCAGACATGAAATCAAAAATGTTCATCATGTGCAGAATAATCCACAACTAATTTTGGTGGTGAACCAACATTTTTGCAAAAAGGTTTGAGTGGCCTAAGCTACTTCAAACAGTGGCCTAAGAAATAAATTAAATGCCTTTTTAATTTATGAAAATGGCAAACTATTTCTAAAGCCTCACAATCTTTTTTTGGCAGTGCCTAATATTTCTTTGAGATTATTTTGTCCAATGGCATAATCTTTTGCAAAGTCTTTATTGGCTAAAAGAAAAAGAAAAGGAAATGCAAAAGCTGTTTAAAAAAAAGGGAAAAGAAGAGGGGGAGGGAGAGCCCTGGCCTCCCCTTGGGCCTCGGCGACCCACAGCCCCCTGCCCCCCCTGCCCCTGGGCCTAAGGCCGCAGAGACAGGCCCAGCTGGCCGTCGGCCCATCCCAGCCGGCCCACTCCCCCTTTCCTGTCGCTCTCCCCCCTCCTCCTGTTCCTCCGACCGGGCGAGGCAGAGCGCGCCCGTCCCCGCCGGACCCGCCTCGCCGGCATCGCCCGAGCGAGGGGATAAGGCTTGCGCCTCCTCGCCTCCTCGATCCCCGCCTCCACTTGCACCACCCACTCCACCTGCTCTTTCCCCCACCCTGTCTCGCTCGCCCGCCTCTCCCGAGCGCGCTCGCCGCCGTTCTCCGTCGTCACCGCGGCCACAGCCACCGCCTCGCTCCGCCGTCTTGTCGTGAAGCTCCGCCGGGGTCGACTCCGTCGTCTGGTGCCCCCAGGTGGAGCTGGGAAGCACCGCTGACGTCGCACGAGCTCGTCCCCTTCCGCCCTTGTCGCCGGCGAGATCCCTCGAATTCCGGCTTCCCCTGCGCTCCTAAACTACCAAGGGCCATCGGCGTGCCGCTCGGTGAGCTCTCCTACCTTCTCCCTCTCCTTGCCTACTTGGCGCGCCCCCTAGCTACTTCCCCACGTGCGCCCGAACGCAGCGCCGTGGAGCTCGTCGCCGGCGAGACTCCGGTGACCTTATGGTCACGGGCTCAAGCCCGTTGGACTCGCCGCACCACGGGGATCCTCCCCAGCCCTTCCTTTCGTTCCGTAGCACGCTGCTTCGCCTTCGCCATCACACGCCCGAAGGTCGTCGCCGCCTTTTCCGTCGCCGGCGATGCTCCGGTCGTCCCCGACGCCAGTCATCGTCACCATCGTGTGCGCGGTGCCGGGCCGCGCCCTTAGGTCCAAGCCGTAGGTCCGGAGGCCCCCTGTAGCGCGGCTCCGGCCAACTCCGGCGAGGCGCCGCAGTCGCCTTGGTCGCCGGAGCCCTCCCCGGCGCAGCCACCAACATGGATGCGTGGGCCCCATCACCTGAGTCACTGACGCTGGGCCCCACAGGACCCTGTTGACTGGTTTGACCAGTCAACATGCTGACTGGGCTTCTCTGTGACACTGACGTGCGGGCCCCACCACGTAATTAGATTAACTAAACCGGTTTTATAAATAAAACTAATTAGTTAACCTAACCAGTCACTGACTGCTGGGGCCCACGCCCCCTAACTAACCCTGTTAGCTTAGTTAAGCCTCTGTTAGACAAAGAGGCTGACAGGTGGGTCCCACCTGTCAGTTTGACTGGTCAGCAGAGCTGACGCAATGCTGACGTCACTACTGGCGCAATAAACCTTTTCTGCTTTTAAAATAATTCAGAAATTGGTTTAAACTTTGAAAATCCGTAACTTTTAAACCGTAGCTCGGATGAAAATGTTTTCTATATGAAAGTTGCTCAGAAAAATCCAACAAATCCGAATATGCGGTCCGTTCATCTGTCACATGCCCCTAGCATGCTGAACATGGAACTTTCCCCCTCCGGTCATCTGTCTGACACAGGTCCGGAACCGGGAACACCTTCCCGGTTGTTTTCCCCCTTCACCTATAACGTCTAGGACCGCGTTAGAGCACGCTTAGCGCTACGTATCGTCATGTCATGCTTAGTGTTACCTCTGTTTGCTATGTATTTACTGTTTCTTCCCCCTCTTCTCTCCGGTAGACCCCGAGGCCGCTGATGCCCCGGTGATCGACTACGTCGTCGACAACGACCCCTCCTTGCCAGATCAACCAGGCAAGCCCCCCCTTTGATCATCCCGATATCGCCCATTCCATTCTCTCATGCTTGCATTAGATTTTGCTACTGTTATTGTATGCTCCTATTCTGATGCATAGCCTGCTTTTGTACCTGTTATTGTACCTTACCTGCTTATCCTAATCTGCTTAGTATAGGTTGGTTAGTGATCCATTAGTGGCCCCCACCTTGTCCTTGTTGCCCCTGCTTCATCATTGAAGACCCGATCAACGGGATCGAAGACCAGGCCCCTGCACCGCACATCACTTTCTCCTTAGTTGCTCGACACTGCTGGGATACTATCGAGTGCCGAGGGTGAGACCTCTACAACACTTCTGATGTTAACCCTGTAGTGTAGCTATTCAGTCGTGGTCATCGAGGGTGATTTCCTCTTTAACCACTTCCGATACGACTCTGTCGTGCAACCCCTCAAGTATGAACCTCGAGGGTGATTCCTCTACGTTCACCTTGATGATTACATTGAGTGGAACCCACCGAGGGTGATTCCTTGGGTTTTCCTCTTGATGTTTGGACACACGGATACTTGGACTTTACAACTGTTACTTGGAAAGTGATGTGGAGACGGGTTGACCTGGAAGGTGCCCGTGAGATAATTACGAGGTGTGGCCGGGCATTCTTAGCCCTTGCCGCAAGTCCTCGAGACGGGGCAACGGGGTCACCTCTTTCGTGAGTCTCTGCTTGTTACCGCGCGTTCCTAATCCACTATGATTTGGATATTTGATCCGAGGGGCCTCTGGCCTGATAGCACTAACCATCACGTGGGCATAGTATGGGCGTTCTGCGTCGTATGCATCAGCCGAAGCTTAATAGACGTCAGCGACGGAGCGGCGCACGCCGGGTTGGACTGGTAAGCTCCTGCCTTTTTAGGGAGGTAGCTAGGTCTGCTCACCGGCCGCGTTCGCAACGTGCAGGAGTTCCCGGGGCGATGGCCCATGACCCCTGGGGGCATAGGTTTAGTCCGGCGTGCTTGACCTCTCTATTTAAGCCTAGGTCGGGTTGCGGCGTATTGTTTGGCCGAGGTCGGGCATGACCCTGGAAAGTGTGTCCGGCCGGAGTCAATCGAGCGTGGTGGGTAAGTTGGTGCACCCCTGCAGGGAAGAAAACATCTATCGATAGCCCGTCCTACGGTAACGGACACTTGGAGTTGTATCCCGATCGATACAACTAGAACTGGATACTTGTGATGAGAACTGGATGGTGATGAGGATTTGATTGTGATGATAACTGGATAGTATGGCTCTGGGATTGCTTTCTCGCAGGGAGTCGAGAAAGGATCTCTGGCCGAGGTTGATAACACTACTACCACTTTACTTTATGCTACTCTATACCCTCCTGTTTGCTGCAAGATGGTGGTTTCCAGAAGATGCTAGTCTTCGATAGGACTAGACCTTCTCTTTATTCTGGCATTTCTGCAGCCCAGTCCACATATACAGCCTTCCTTTGATAATGTTGCATATGTAGTGTAGATCCTTGCTTGCGAGTACTTTGGATGAGTACTCACGGTTGCTTTGCTCCCCCTTTTCCCCCTTCTTTCTTCTTTCTGGTTGTTGCAACCAGATGGTGGAGTCCAGGAGCCAGATGCCACCTTTGACGACTGCTGCTACCCCGAGGGTGCCTACTACCACGTGACGGACGCCGACGACCAAGAGTAGTTAGGAGGCTCCCAGGCAGGAGGCCTTGCCTTTTCGATCGTTGTTGTTTTGTGCTAGCCTTCTTAAGGCAAACTTGTCTAACTCATGTCTGTGCTCAGATATTGTTGCTTCCGCTGACTCTTTTGTTTTCGAGCTTATGTATTCGAGCCCTCGAGGCCCCTGGCTTGTAATATAAAGCTTGTATTAT
>NW_025230742.1:0-2707 GCF_018294505.1 Triticum aestivum
TAACAGATGAGTTTCCGTATGAAACCCTTAAACTTTGAAAGAGATTGTCCGTTTTGTACACAAAGTGCATCTACTTTTTGCCGTAACCCTCTCAACTTTTATGCACAAGCTATGTGGGTGAAATGATGATACCATGCCAAGTTTCAACCTTTTCAGAGTTCATTTGAAATGCTTTTGAATTTCAGGGTCATTTAGAGCAAAAAATCGGTAAATGCATGAAAAATAACAAATGAAGTCACAAAGGGTTGAAAATTGATGATGCGGCTTTGAATGGTGCAATTTGTACACACAGAAAGTCTCGAGTGCAAATAAGTTCAAAAAAATGAAATCCCTTTGTAACAGATGAGTTTCCGTATGAAACCCTTATAATTCGAAAGAGATTGTCCATTTTGTACATGAAGTGCATCTAGTTTTTGTCGTAACCCTCTCAACTTTTATGCACATGCTATGTGGGTGAAATGATGATACCATGCCAACTTTCAACCTTTTCAGAGTTCATTTGAAATGCTTTTTGAATTTCCGGGTCATTTAGCTCAAAAAATTAGTAAATGCATAAAAATAACAAATGAAGTCAGAAAGGGTTGAAAATTGATGATGTGGCTTTGAATGGTGCATTTTGAACACACAGAAACTCTGGAGTTCAAATAAGTTCAATAAATGAAATCCCTTTGTAATAGATGAGTTTCCGTATGAAACCCTTATACTTTGAAAGAGATTGTCCGTTTTGTACACGAAGTGCACCTAGTTTTTGCCGTAACCGTCTCAACTTTTTAGCACATGCTATGTGGGTGAAATGATGATACCATGCCAACTTTCAACCTTTTCAGAGTTCATTTGAAATGCTTTTGAATTTCAGGGTCATTTAGAGCAAAAAATCGGTAAATGCATGAAAAATAACAAATGAAGTCACAAAGGGTTGAAAATTGATGATGTGGCTTTGAATGGTGCATTTTGAACACACAAAAAGTATGGAGTTCAAATAAGTTCAAGAAAATGAAATCCCTTCGTAACAGATGAGTTTCCGTATGAAACCTTTATACTACGAAAGATATTGTCCGTTTTGTACACGAAGTGCATCTAGTTTTTGCCGTAACCCTCTCAACTTTTATGCACATGCTATGTGGGTGAAATGATTATACCATGCCAACTTTCAACCTTTTCAGAGTTCATTTGAAATGCTTTTGAATTTCAGGGTCATTTAGATCAAAAAATCGGTAAATACATGAAAAATAACAAATGAAGTCACAAAGGGTAGAAAATTGATGATGCAGCTTTGAATGGTGCATTTTGAACACACAAAAAGTATGGAGTTCAAATAAGTTCAAAAAAATGAAATCCCTTTGTAACAGATGAGTTTTCGTCTAAAAAACTGATACTTCGAAAGAGATTGTGCATCCAATTTTTCCCGTAACCCTCTCATCTTTTTAGCACATGCTGTGTGGGTGAAATGATGATACCATGCCAACTTTCAACCTTTTCAGAGTTCATTTGTAGTGCTTTTCAATTTCAGGGTCATTTAGCTAAAAAAAAACAGTAAATGCATAAAAATAACAAATGAAGTCAGAAAGGGTTGAAAATTGATGATGTGGCTTTGAATGGTGCATTTTGAACACATAGAAAGTCTGCAGTTCAAATAAGTTCAAGAAAATGAAATCCCTTTGTAACAGATGAGTTTCCGTATGAAACCCTTATACTTCGAAAGAGATTGTCCGTTTTGTACACGAAGTGCATCTAGTTTTTGCCGTAACCCTCTCAACTTTTACGCACATGCTATGTGGGTGAAATGATGATACCATGCCAACTTTCAACCTTTTCAAAATTCATTTGAAATGCTTTTGAATATCCGGGTCATTTAGCTCAAAAAATCACTAAATGCATAAAAATAACAAATGAAGTCACGAAGGGTTGAAAATTGTTGATGCAGCTTTGAATGGTGCATTTTGAACACATAAAAAGTATGGAGTTCAAATAAGTTCAATAAATGAAATCCCTTTGTAACAGATGAGTTTTTGTCCGAAACCCTGATACTTCGAAAGAGATTGTCCGTGTTGTACATGAAGTGCATCCAGTTTTTGCCGTAACCCTCTCAACTTTTGTGCACATGCTATGTGGGTGAAATGATGACACCATGCCAACTTTCAACCTTTTCAGAGTTCATTTGAAATGCTTTTTGAATTTCTGGGTCATTTAGCTCGAAAAATTAGTAAATGCATAAAAATAACAAATGAAGTCAGAAAGGGTTGAAAATTGATGATGTGGCTTTGAATGGTGCATTTTGAACACATAGAAAGTCTGGAGTTCAAATAAGTCCAAGAAAATGAAATCCCTTTGTAACAGATAAGTTTCCGTATGAAACCCTTATACTTCGAAAGAGATTGTCCGTTTTGTACACGAAGTGCATCTAGTTTTTGCCGTAACCCTCTCAACTTTTACGCACATGCTATGTGGGTGAAATGATGATACCATGCCAACTTTCAACCTTTTCAAAATTCATTTGAAATGCTTTTGAATATCCGGGTCATTTAGCTCAAAAAAATCACTAAATGCATAAAAATAACAAATGAAGTCACGAAGGGTTGAAAATTGTTGATGCGGCTTTGAATGGTGCATTTTGAACACACAAAAAGTATGGAGTTCAAATAAGTTCAATAAATGAAATCCCTTTGTAACAGATGAGTTTTTGTCCGAAACCCTGATACTTCGAAAG
>NW_025230742.1:10142-10994 GCF_018294505.1 Triticum aestivum
ATTGATGATGTGGCTTTGAATGGTGCATTTTGAACACACAGAAAGTCTGCAGTTCAAATAAGTTCAAGAAAATGAAATCCCTTTGTAACAGATGAGTTTCCGTATGAAACCCTTATACTTCGAAAGAGATTGTCCGTTTTGTACACGAAGTGCATCTAGTCCTTGTCGTAACCCTCTCAACTTTTATGCACATGCTATGTGGGTGAAATTATGATACCATGCCAACTGTGAACATTTTCATAGTTCATTTGAAAGGCTTTTGAATTTCAGGGTCTTATAGCTCAAAAAAATCAGTAAATGCACGAAAAATAACAAATGAAGTCACAAAGGGTTGAAAATTGATGATGTGGCTTTGAATGGTGAATTTTGAACACACAAGAAGTCTGTAGTTGAATTAAGTTCAAGAAAATGAAATCCCTTTGTAATAACTCTGATACTTCGAAAGAGATTGTCTGTGTTGTACATGAAGTGCATCCAGTTTTTGCCGTAACCCTCTCAACTTTTATGCACATGCTATGTGGGTGAAATGATGATACCATGCCAAGTTTCAACCTTTTCAGAGTTCATTTGAAATGCTTTTGAATTTTAGGGTCATTTAGCTCAAAAAGTCGGTAAATACATGAAAAAATAATAAATGAAGTCACAAAGGGTTGAAAATTGATGATGTGGCTTTGAATGGTGCATTTTGAACGCATAGAAAGTCTGGAGTTCAAATAAGTCCAAGAAAATGAAATCCCTTTGTAACAGATGAGTTTCCTTATGAAACCCTTATACTTCGAAAGAGATTGTTCGTTTTGTACACGAAGTGCATCTACTTTTTGCCGTAACCCTCTCAACTTTTATGCACATGCT
>NW_025230742.1:11869-13126 GCF_018294505.1 Triticum aestivum
ACAGATGAGTTTTCATCCGAAACTCTGATACTTCGAAAGAGATTGTCTGTGTTGTACATGAAGTGCATCCAGTTTTTGCCGTAACCCTCTCAACTTTTATGCACATGCTATGTGGGTGAAATGATGATACCATGCCAAGTTTCAACATTTTCAGAGTTCATTTGAAATGCTTTTGAATTTTAGGGTCATTTAGCTCAAAAAGTCGGTAAATACATGAAAAAATAATAAATGAAGTCACAAAGGGTTGAAAATTGATGATGTGGCTTTGAATGGTGCATTTTGAATGCATAGAAAGTCTGGAGTTCAAATAAGTCCAAGAAAATGAAATCCCTTTGTAACAGATGAGTTTCCGTATGAAACCCTTATACTTCGAAAGAGATTGTTCGTTTTGTACACGAAGTGCATCTACTTTTTGCCGTAACCCTCTCAACTTTTATGCACATGCTATGTGGGTGAAATAATGATCCCATACCAACTTTCACCCTTTTCAAAATTCATTTGAAATGCTTTTGAATATCCGAGTCATTTAGCTCAAAAAAATCAGTAAGTGCATAAAAATAACAAATGAAGTCACAAAGGGTTGAAAATTGATGATGCGGCTTTGAATGGTGCATTTTGAACACACAAAAAGTATGGAGTTCAAATAAGTTCAAAAAATGAAATCCCTTTGTAACAGATGAGTTTTCGTTTGAAAATCTGATACTTCGAAAGAGATTGTGCATTTTGTACACGAAGTGCATCCAATTTTTCTCGTAACCCTCTCAACTTTTTAGCACATGATATGTGGGTGAAATCATGATATCATGCCAACTTTCAACCTTTTCAGAGTTCATTTGTAGTGCTTTTCACTTTCAGGGTCATTTAGCTCAAAAAAATCAGTAAATGCATAAAAATAACAAATCAAGTCAGAAAGGGTTGAAAATTGATGATATGACTTTGAATGGTGCATTTTGAACACACAGAAAGTCTGCAGTTCAAATAAGTTCAAGAAAATGAAGTCCCTTTGTAACAGATGAGTTTCCGTATGAAACCCTTATACTTCGAAAGAGATTGTCCGTTTTGTACACGAAGTGCACCTAGTTTTTGCCGTAACTGTCTCAACTTTTTAGCACATGCTATGTGGGTGAAATGATGATACCATGCCAACTTTCAACCTTGTCAGAGTTCATTTGAAATGCTTTTGAATTTCAGGGTCATTTAGAGCAAAAAATCGGTAAATGCATGAAAAGTAACAAATGAAGTCACAAAGGGTTGAAA
>NW_025230743.1:0-1988 GCF_018294505.1 Triticum aestivum
ACACATATTTGATTTTTCAACCAATTTATATGCACTGGAGCATGTGCATGTAGTTCAAATTTGAATTATGCACATAAATGCATTGAAAACTCAGATAATGCATAAAAATGTCCAAACGAACCACGAAAAAACACCAAAAATTCACACAACACTCCTGTTGTTCTATGTTGATACGAGAAGTTTTTTTGAAAGCAATAAGAGACAATGGATACCGTTTCGTCCCCAAAGGTGGGGTGTTCCCTACCGAAAACCATCATACTTGTTGTGAGAAGCTCTGGTTTGTGAGAAGCATCTACCCAAACCTGCCCCAAATGGGACAAAACACTACCACGGGATGTTGATGCCGCTCCATGATAGCATGCCAAGTTTCATGAATTTCATACGAGTTTTGGATTTACTAGAATTTAAAAGAGAGGCATCTCAATGTTTTGCCAGCAATCAACGGTGCCCTGGTGTTTGAAATTCATTCCCATTTCTTGCATGGGACCTAAGCATGCACCCAAGGACACATATTTGAGTTTTCAACCAATTTATATGCACTGGAGCATGTGCATGTAGTTCAAATTTGAATTATGCACATAAATGTATTGGAAACCTCAGATAATGCATAAAACTGTCCAAATGAACCCCAAAAAATCACAAAAATTCACACAACACACCTGTTGTTCTATGTTGACACAACAAAAAAATTTAAAGCAATAAGAGGCAATGGATATCGCTTCGTCCCAAAAGGTGGGATGTTCCCTACCGAAAACCATCATGCTTGTTGTGAGAAGCTCCGGTTTGTGAGAAGCATATACCCAAACCTACCCCAAATGGGACAAAAAATTTACCACAGCATGTTGATGCCGCTCCATGATAGTATGCCAAGTTTCATGAATTTTAGTCGAGTTTTAGATTTACTAGAATTTAAAAAACAGGCATCTCAATGTTTTGCCGGCAATCAACGGTGCCCTGGTGTTTGAAATTCATTCCCATTTCTTGCATGGGAACCTAAGCATCTACCCAGGGTCGGACGGTCCCTACCGAAACCACCATGCTTGTTGTGAGAAGCTCCGGTTTGTGAGAAGCATATAGCCAAACCTGCCCCAAATGGGACAAAAAATTTACCACGACATGTTGATGCCCCTCCATGATAGCATGCCAAGTTTCATGAATTTCATACGACTTTTGGATTTACTAGAATTTAAAAACCAGGCATCTCAATGTTTTGCCGGCAATCAACGGTGCCCTGGTGTTTGAAATTCATTCCCATTTCTTGCATGGGACCTAAGCATGCACCCAAGGACACATATTTGATTTTTCAACCAATTTATATGCACTGGAGCATGTGCACGTAGTTCAAATTTGAACTATGCACATAAATGCATTGAAAACTCAGATAATGCATAAAAATGTCCAAATGAACCCCGAAAAATCAAAAAAAATCACACAACACTCCTGTTGTTCTATGTTGACATGAGAAAAAAAATTGAAAGCAATAAGAGGGAATGAATATCGTTCCGTCCCCAAAGGTGGGGCATTCCCTACCGAAAACCATCATGCTTGTCGTGAGAAGCTCCGGTTTGTGAGAATCATATACCCAAATCTGCCCCAAATGGGACAAAAATTTTACCACGGCATATTGATGCCGCTCCATGTTAGCATGCCATGTTTCATGAATTTCAGACGAGTTTTGGATTTACTAAAAGTTAAAAACCAGGCATCTCAATGTTTTGCCGGCAATCACCGATGCCCTGGTGTTTGAAATTCAGTCCCATTTCTTGCATGGGACCTAAGCATGCACCCAAGGACACATATTTGACTTTTCAACCAATTTATATGCACTAGAGCATGTGCATGTAGTTCAAATTTGAATTATGCACATAAATGCATTGAAAACTCAGATAATGCATAATAATCTCCAAACGAACCCCGAAAAATCACCAAAAATTCACACAACACTCCTGTTGTTCTATGTTGACACGAGAAAAAAAATTGAAAGCTGT
>NW_025230743.1:10437-13123 GCF_018294505.1 Triticum aestivum
ACACATATTTGATTTTTCAACCAATTTATATGCACTGGAGCATGTGCATGTAGTTCAAATTTGAATTATGCACATAAATGCATTGAAAACTCAGATAATGCATAAAAATGTCCAAACGAACCACGAAAAAACACCAAAAATTCACACAACACTCCTGTTGTTCTATGTTGATACGAGAAGTTTTTTTGAAAGCAATAAGAGACAATGGATACCGTTTCGTCCCCAAAGGTGGGGTGTTCCCTACCGAAAACCATCATACTTGTTGTGAGAAGCTCTGGTTTGTGAGAAGCATCTACCCAAACCTGCCCCAAATGGGACAAAACACTACCACGGGATGTTGATGCCGCTCCATGATAGCATGCCAAGTTTCATGAATTTCATACGAGTTTTGGATTTACTAGAATTTAAAAGAGAGGCATCTCAATGTTTTGCCAGCAATCAACGGTGCCCTGGTGTTTGAAATTCATTCCCATTTCTTGCATGGGACCTAAGCATGCACCCAAGGACACATATTTTATTTTTCAACCAATTTATATGCACTGGAGCATGTGCATGTAGTTCAAATTTGAATTATGCACATAAATGTATTGGAAACTCAGATAATGCATAAAACTGTCCAAATGAACCCCAAAAAATCACAAAAATTCACACAACACACCTGTTGTTCTATGTTGACACAACAAAAAAATTGAAAGCAATAAGAGGCAATGGATATCGCTTCGTCCCAAAAGGTGGGATGTTCCCTACCGAAAACCATCATGCTTGTTGTGAGAAGCTCCGGTTTGTGAGAAGCATATACCCAAACCTACCCCAAATGGGACAAAAAATTTACCACAGCATGTTGATGCCGCTCCATGATAGTATGCCAAGTTTCATGAATTTTAGTCGAGTTTTAGATTTACTAGAATTTAAAAAACAGGCATCTCAATGTTTTGCCGGCAATCAACGGTGCCCTGGTGTTTGAAATTCATTCCCATTTCTTGCATGGGAACCTAAGCATCTACCCAGGGTCGGACGGTCCCTACCGAAACCACCATGCTTGTTGTGAGAAGCTCCGGTTTGTGAGAAGCATATAGCCAAACCTGCCCCAAATGGGACAAAAAATTTACCACGACATGTTGATGCCGCTCCATGATAGCATGCCAAGTTTCATGAATTTCATACGACTTTTGGATTTACTAGAATTTAAAAACCAGGCATCTCAATGTTTTGCCGGCAATCAACGGTGCCCTGGTGTTTGAAATTCATTCCCATTTCTTGCATGGGACCTAAGCATGCACCCAAGGACACATATTTGATTTTTCAACCAATTTATATGCACTGGAGCATGTGCACGTAGTTCAAATTTGAACTATGCACATAAATGCATTGAAAACTCAGATAATGCATAAAAATGTCCAAATGAACCCCGAAAAATCAAAAAAAATCACACAACACTCCTGTTGTTCTATGTTGACATGAGAAAAAAAATTGAAAGCAATAAGAGGGAATGAATATCGTTCCGTCCCCAAAGGTGGGGCATTCCCTACCGAAAACCATCATGCTTGTTGTGAGAAGCTCCGGTTTGTGAGAATCATATACCCAAATCTGCCCCAAATGGGACAAAAATTTTACCACGGCATATTGATGCCGCTCCATGTTAGCATGCCATGTTTCATGAATTTCAGACGAGTTTTGGATTTACTAAAAGTTAAAAACCAGGCATCTCAATGTTTTGCCGGCAATCACCGATGCCCTGGTGTTTGAAATTCAGTCCCATTTCTTGCATGGGACCTAAGCATGCACCCAAGGACACATATTTGACTTTTCAACCAATTTATATGCACTAGAGCATGTGCATGTAGTTCAAATTTGAATTATGCACATAAATGCATTGAAAACTCAGATAATGCATAATAATCTCCAAACGAACCCCGAAAAATCACCAAAAATTCACACAACACTCCTGTTGTTCTATGTTGACACGAGAAAAAAAATTGAAAGCTGTCAGAGACAATGGATACCGTTTCGTCCCCAAAGGTGGGGCGTTCCCTACCGAAAACCATCATACTTATTGTGAGAAGCTCTGGTTTGTGACAAGCATATACCCAAACCTGCCCCAAATGGGACAAAAAATTACCACGGGATGTTGATGCCGCTCCATGATAGCATTCCAAGTTTCATGAATTTCATACGAGTTTTGGATTTACTAGAATTTAAAAGAGAGGCATCTCAATGTTTTGCCAGCAATCAACGGTGCCCTGGTGTTTGAAATTCATTCCCATTTCTTGCATGGGACCTAAGCATGCACCCAAGGACACATATTTGAGTTTTCAACCAATTTATATGCACTGGAGCATGTGCATGTAGTTCAAATTTGCATTATGCACATAAATGTATTGAAAACTTAGATAATGCATAAAACTGTCCAAATGAACCCCGAAAAATCACAAAAATTCACACAACACTCCTATTGTTCTATGTTGACACGACAAAAAAAATTGGAAGCAATAAGAGGCAATGGGTATCGTTTCGTCCCCAAAGGTCGGATGTTCCCTACCGAAAACCATCATGCTTGTTGTGAGAAGCTCCGGTTTGTGAGAAGCATATACCCAAACCTACCCCAAATGGGACAAAAAATTTACCACAGCATGTTGATGCCGCTCCATGATAGTATGCCAAGTTTCATGGATTTTAGTCGAGTTTT
>NW_025230744.1:0-2628 GCF_018294505.1 Triticum aestivum
TCAATTGTTACCTTAGTTGCGATCTTGATCGCATTTGTTGTTGCATTTAGATTCTTTAGTTAGAGAGTTATTCGTTTGTTGCCTTTAAGTCTTGTATGAACTTTATGTATGAACTTGTATTAATTTGGTCTATTAGGTGTTGTGTAATGAAGATGAGCCGACAATGGATGTACGATGACCGATGCTCTCCCGAGTTCATTAATGGCGTGCAAACTTTTCTGCTTGCGGCTGAGGCAAACAAGCGGGCGGATGGTTTTATGCCTTGTCCATGTTTAGTCTATAAGAATGATCACAATTACTCTACGTCAAGAACCATTCACGTCCACCTGTTTAAGTCCGGTTTCATGCCCCACTATAATGTTTGGACCAAGCACGGAGAAAGAGGGGTTATGATGGAAGACAATGAAGAAGAAGAGGACGACGACAGCTATCCTGGCCATGGGTTCCCTGAATATGATGATACAACAATGGGGGAAGAAGCTGAGCTGGCAATGCGGGAAGAAGCTGAAGAAGAGGCATCAGATGAGCCCGCTGATGATCTAGGTCGGGCCATTGCCGATGCAAAGAGAAACTGCGCAAGTGATTTGGAGAAGAAGAAGTTGCAGCGCATGTTAGAGGATCACAAGAAATTGTTGTACCCGAATTACGAAGCTGACAAGACAAAGTTGGGCACCACACTGGAATTGCTGCAATGGAAGGCAGAGAATGGTGTATCTGACAAGGGATTTGGAAAGTTGCTGGTAATGATAAAGAATATGCTTCCAAAGGACAACGAATTGCCCGAGAGTACGTACGAAGCAAAGAAGGTTGTCTGCCCTCTAGGGTTAGAGGTGCAGAAGATACATGCATGCCCTAATGACTGCATCCTCTACCGCGGTGAGTACGAGGATTTGAACGGTTGCCCGGTATGCGGTGCATTGCGCTATAAGATCAGGCGCGATGACCCTGGTGATGTCGAGGGCGAGCGCCCCAGGAAGAAGATTCCTGCCAAGGTGATGTGGTATGCTCCTATAATACCACGGTTGAAACGTTTGTTCCAAAACAAAGAGCATGCCAAGGCGATGTGATGGCACAGAGAAGACCGTAAGAAAGACGGAAAGTTGAGAGTACCCGCTGACGGGTCGCAGTGGAGAAAAATTGAGAGAAAGTACGGGAAGGAGTTTGCAGATGACGCAAGGAACATATGGTTTGGTCTAAGCGCAGATGGCATTAATCCTTTTGGGGAGCAGAGCAACAACCATAGCACCTGGCCTGTGACTCTATGTTTGTATAACCTTCCTCCTTGGTTGTGCATGAAGCGGAAGTTCATTATGATGCCAGTGCTCATCCAAGGCCCTAAGCAACCCGGCAACGACATTGATGTGTACCTAAGGCCATTAGTTGAAGAACTCTTACAGCTGTGGACTGGAACAGTTGTACGTGCGTGGGATCAGCACATGGGGGGAGAATTTGACCTAAAGGCCTTGCTGTTCGTGACCATCAATGATTGGCCTGCTCTCAGTAACCTTTCAGCACAGACAAACAAGGGATACCGCGCATGCACGCACTGTTTGGATGATACCGACAGTTTATATTTGGACAATTGTAGGAAGAATGTGTACCTGGAACATCGTCGATTTCTTCCGAGCAGGCATCCCGTAAGAAAGAAAGGCAAACATTTCAAAGGTGAGGCGGATCACCGGACGAAGCCTCGCCACCGTACTGGTGCTGATGTACATGATATGGTCAAGGATTTGAAGGTAGTCTTTGGAAAGGGTCCTGGCGGACAACCTGTTCCGAATGATGCTGATGGACGCGCACCCATGTGGAAGAATAAATCTATATTTTGGGACCTGCCCTATTGGAAAGACCTAGAGGTCCGCTCTGCAATCGACGTGATGCACGTGACGAAGAATCTTTGCGTGACCCTGCTTGGCTTCTTGGGCGTGTATGGGAAGACAAAAGATACACCTGAGGCACGGGAGTACCAGCAACGTATGCATGGAAAAGACGGCATACATCAGGGTCATGCCAGCTACGCTCTTACCAAAGAAGAGAAGGAAATCTTCTTTGAATGCCTGCTCAGTATTAAGGTACCGTCTGGCTTCTCGTCGAATATAAAGGGAATAATAAACATGGCAGAGAAAAAGTTCCAGAACCTAAAGTCTCATGACTGCCACGTGATTATGACGCAACTGCTTCCAGTTGCATTGAGGGGGCTTCTACCGGATAACGTTCGATTAGCCATTGTGAAGCTATGTGCATTCCTCAAGGCAATCTCTCAGAAGGTAATCGATCCATAAATCATACCAAGGTTAGAGAATGATTTAGTGCAATGTCTTGTCAGTTTCGAGTTGGTGTTCCCACCATCCTTCTTCAACATCATGACGCACGTCCTAGTTCACCTATGCGAAGAGATTAACGTTTTGGGTCTTGTATTTCTACACAATATGTTCCCCTTTGAGAGGTTCATGGGAGTCTTAAAGAAATATGTTCATAACCGTGCTAGGCCAGAAGGAAGCATCTCCAAGGGCCATGAAAATGAGGAGGTCATTGAGTTTTGTATTGACTTTATTCCTGACCTTAAGCCGATTGGTGTTCCTGAATCGCGGCATAAGGGCAGACTGGATGGAAAAGGCACGCTAGGAG
>NW_025230744.1:4041-4980 GCF_018294505.1 Triticum aestivum
AGTTACCATCTTCGAATATAATGACTCTCAAAGGGTACGAGATAAATGGTAATACATTTTACACGATCGCCCAAGATAAGAAGAGCACCAACCAAAACAGTGGTGTCCGCTTTGATGCAACAACCAAGACGGGAAAGGAAACATATTATGGTTACATAGAGGAGATATGGGAACTTGACTATGGACGTGGTTTGAAGGTCCCTTTGTTTCGGTGCAAATGGGTCAATATGACACGATATGGGGTAACGGAAGACCCGCAGTATGGAATGACAATAGTGGATCTCAACAATCTTCGGTATGGAGACGAACCATTCGTCCTAGCTAATGATGTGGCACAGGTTTTCTATGTGAAGGATATGTCTACCAAGCCGAGAAAAAGAAAAGATAAGGAAGCGAATGCATCATACGATGAGCCAAAGCGCCACATAGTTCTTTCTGGGAAGAGAAACATCGTGGGAGTGGATGACAAGACAGACATGTCAGAAGATTATGAAAAGTTTGATGAAATTGCTCCATTCACAGTGAATATTGACCCGAGCATCCAGTTAAATGATGAAGATTTTCCATGGCTACGACGCAAAGGGACATACACGACGAAAAAGTTTCACACCCAAAGATCTGGGATGTGATCGGCTTCACTATCATCACTTTCTTCTGTGTTTCACACCCAGGAGGGAATCTCTGTAATAGTTAGGGTAGTTATGTGTTTTGGCATTTGAAACGCGAAGAAATTTTATGTGCAAACAAATTCTTTCATGCATTTACTGATTTTTTTCAGCTAAATGACCCTGAAATTGAAAAGCATTTCAAATGAACTCAGAAAAGGTTGAAAGTTGGCATGGTATGATAATTTCACCCACACAGCATGTGCAAAAACGTAGAGAGGGTTACCGCAAAAACTGGATGCACTTCGTGTATAAAATGGACAATCTCTTTCGA
>NW_025230744.1:7011-8801 GCF_018294505.1 Triticum aestivum
ATCTTGAAATAACAAAGACTACCGGCGAGGTATATTTATATAAGCAGGCATCTAGTGATCACCACATGTTTTTTTATTTGAAGATATATTAACGAATCGATCTTTCTTCTTTCAGCCCTCCGGATCGAGCAAATCTTCTTCTACAGACAGCAGGACAAAGCGCGGCCCGAGCAAAAAGTTGAAGGAGGGTGTAAAGTACAACATCGATTCCATCAAAGCTAGTGGCGAACCCGTCACGCCTAAGAACATTGCGAACAAGTTCGTTCGTCAGTGCGGAGTTCTTGTGAAGGACCAACTCCCGATCTCCATTCAAGAATGGAAAGAGCCAAAAACTAAACGCCCAGATGTTACTTGGGTCAACGACAGAGCAAAACAAAAGCTTTGGGAATCTCTGATGGAACATTTCACCCTACCAGATTATTTCACTGATGCAGATGTGCAGAAAGTCAAGGACGCTGCTCTTAAGAAGATGGCAATTGCATTCAACACCCACAAGAAAACTGTATGGGCCAACTACCTCGCTGCAGAAAGGAAGACTCCAGAATTGAAGGGAACACTGGAGAAGCAAAGAGAACACTGGCCCTCTTTCATGAAATTCAAGGAATCAGAATTATCTAAGGAACGGTCGAGAAAAAACAAGGGCAATGCCGCAAAAAAGACGCAGGTCCATAGGCTGGGTCCAGGTGGCTACGCGGTGGCAATGGCTAAGTGGGATAAGTCTGAGCAAGAGATGGAGGATGCAGGGGTCACTCCGGTTACTAGGAGCTGGCCCCCCAGGTGCAGAACTTGGTTCTATGCTTATGGGGGGGTGGGGGCGTTGGACCCGAAGACAGGCCTGGTTTCAAAGAAGGCAAGTCTAAAAGGAGCAGAACAAAAGTTACTTGACGCAATAGAAGATGCTCGAAAGGGGGTGTTCATGCCCAACAGAGAGAACGACGAGCTTACGCGCGCCCTGGGAAATCCTGAACACCCGGGAAGAACACGAGGCAAGGGCGTTATTCCCTGGTATGAGGGCTTTTCGGAATGGAACGACGACTACAAGACCCGTGCAAGAAAGAAGATGGAGGAGGAGAAGAAGAGGAAGCTGGAGGAGGAGCAGAGGAAGCAGGACGTGGAACGCCTTCAAGGCCTAGAAGCAAGGCACGCGGACTTGGCACTCAAATTCCAGTAGCAGCAGCAGCAAATCGACTCACTTAGCCAGGAAAGGGGTCTCAGCAGCGGCAGCAGCAAGCGGATGATCATCCAGCATTGGATAGCACCGTCCCATCCATGCCGAGAAGCAGCGTTGGTTCCGCCCCGGGCGACGCACTGCTGGATACATACCCTGTGGATGACTTCATAGAGAACACTAACTGTGAGCTACACTTCAAAATGAAGAACATATCCATGAAGGTGGCGGACGCCGTTGCTTTTACAATTACCCCCAAAGCAACCTTCCATTGCGCCCCGATTCCAGCAGGCTATGCTCGTGTCTTGGTTGATGAGGTGGTGGGCCCATATTCGGGGCTAGAGTTTTACATTCCTGGAGGTGACGACGAGCAAACACTGGGATTGGCCATACATCGTATCATCCTATGGAAAAAGGATTGCATCATCTTTCGAAGTCCACCAACACCGCGTCTGCCGACTCCTCCTCGAAGTCCGCCACCGTGTCGGTAGGCTCCCGCTCCTCCAAGTCCACGAACGCGTGAGCAGACTCCTGCTTCAAATCCGGCACAGCGTCAGGCCACTCCTCCTATTTCAAGTTTGACACCGTGTCAGGCCACACCTCCTGCTTCAAGTCCGGCACA
>NW_025230744.1:9501-13117 GCF_018294505.1 Triticum aestivum
TATGGTGCGTAGCGGTACGAGTTGAGGTAGTACAGAAAGTACAGGCGGAGACAAGCGATATAAATATGGTCCAAGCAGCCTCGCTTCTCTTCCTGAGAGGCCTTACGACATGACCGAGGAGCAAAACGATGCAATAGTGCAGGCCGAAGTGGATGCTCATTTTCGACCGAAACCGGCAACACCGCCGAGGGAGAAAGTGCGTGAGGAAAAGATTGACCACTTCATTCGTATGGCTAGACCACCAGCTCCCAAGCCTGTTGACTCAGACTATGAGCGCCAAATCAGGAAGGCACCTCGAGCACGACTACAGAAAGAAGCGAGCTCGAGCTCGAGCCAACAAGCAGCTGTCAAAAAATGCGGGAAAACCGTTCCCCAGCTGGGAGAACAGGCGGCGCAATCGACCCCCCCGCTTGTTGTGCCAACAACACATGAGAGTACGCGCGCCCAATATTATTGTGGGCAAACCGTTTACGTTCCCGAGCTGGGCGATGTGGTAATAACCGAGGAGCATATAATGCAGGCTAAAATGCTCAAGATCACTGTTGGACAACTCCTCGATATCGAGCCCATGTCTTCGCTTAGAGAGGAGGAAATAAAATGGAAATATGTCCGCGGCGAACCTTTGGTCGAGCCCGAGGAGGTTAAGAACCTCCCAACGAGAATGTATGAATTGCATGATTGGTACATGAAAATTACCAAGATTTCCAATCGAGAGTCCCTCATGGTGCAAGTCGAGGAAGATCATTACTTCAATAAGAAAGCTCTGTCCGTTGAGTATTCAGAACTATTTCAGTTATTCAATCAAGATGCACTCGACAAATCTATCGTCAGTTGCTATAGTCTGTAAGTGATTTCTTTCTGTAATTTAAGTCTCAAGCTAGCTCTAGTGCTCATTGATGGATCATTAATTACCTATAATTATATATCCTCACTATATATTCTTTTCTGTGGTATTATGCAGGATGAAGATGTATGAAATGAAAAAAGCTGGACGCTATGGCATTGGGTTCATTGACCCAAATACCGTTAATGAATACACATGGAAACTGGAATGGTGTAGACAAGATGTAGAGAAAAACATGGTAGAGTTCTTGAAGCACCTCAATAGCAATGAAGATATACTACTTCCTTACAACTTCGAGTGAGTCACACTGTCTTGTACTACAAATTTTGTTTTTGCTTACTAGCTAGATGTTAATAAGTGTATAGGGTTTAGGGTTATAGTTGATTAGTGTTATGCACATGCCCGCTTAATTTATACATGCAAACATATGCGCATGCAGCTTCCACTGGATCTTGTTACACATTAAAGTTGACGAAGGAAAAGTTGAAGTACTGGACTCACTACTTAAAAAAATAGTGACTACAGCATCGTGAAGGTCATAGTCGACAGGTTATTTCAATCATTATTAACTATATCTCGGCCTATTTAGTTCGTCATTTCCTGATATGAACTATTTTTAATAACTCCTTTATTAATTTTCTTTGCTGGCGGGTAGGGCTTGGGCAAAGTACATCAAGGTGACTCCAGGAAAATGGCAACAAAAGCTATGTTGGTATCGACCCAAGGTAAGTAATTAAGTAGTACTAGCTAGCTAGCTACCATCTCTTTAATTCTTGTTTCAATACCATTAATTAATTAACATGCTTGATTAATTATTATCTGATTAAATTCTATTGTTGTAAAGGCCCTGAAGCAGGCGCCGGGGACTGAAGTGTGTGCATACTACGTTTACGAGAAAATTCGCATGATGGCGTCCGAAAGGAGCAGATCTGATAGACAGGACTGGGTACGTTTGCCAGAACACTATTCACAAATCTTACATGATTGTCGATATCTAGTCACACAACTAATACACATGCATATTGATCTCCTTCTTAATAGTTCAAAGAGGTGCGGGACCAGCTCCTATCAGAGGAGCGCATACGAGCACTTCAAGAGGAAATAGCGGGATTTTTGCTCGACCAGGTCATAGATCCCAAAGGAGAATACTATTACCCGCTACCGCCCCCATGAAACACTTGTCATCGTGCTCCGAAGGCACCAAGGCAACATGTAGGAGAAATTGTATATATATACATGTGTATGTGTGAATAATTAATGGTGGTTGTGAGACATTCGATTATATATATATAATCGGTTCTACGAGAAAATCTATTTATATATATGCATAACGTGTACAATATGTAGTATCGTAAAATACCAGCAAACAAAAAAGAATTAAATGGAAAACACAAAATTAATGGAAAAATAAAAATTAAAACCAAAACCCCCACAAACATTTAGTACCGGTTGGTGCTACCAACCGGTACTAATGGTCTACAAGCACCCGGGCCTGGCTCGTGCCACGTGGTGGCACTTTAGCGCCGGTTCATGCCGAACCGGTAGTGAAGGAGGGGGGCCTTTAGTCTCCACTCTTTAGTGCCGGTTGCAGAACCGGCACTAAAGGCCCTTACGAACCGGCTGCACTAGTGCACCTCGCCAAGCGAGAGGCACTCGCAGCGGTTTATAAGCCCGGGGTGGAGAGACGATGAAGGAGAGGTGCAATGCTCACCTACACACGTTGCTTAGCTTCAGGCCTTGAGGGAGTCGGGTAGACTGTACGGAGCTATAAGGGTTTCATACGAAAACTATACATAGCTCCCCGTGTAGTCTACGCTATTTCCTCAAGGCCTGAAGATAAGCAACGTGTGCAGGTGAGCATTGTGCCTCTCTTTCATTTTTTAATAACCTTTTTGCATTCAGCATGCACAATTCAAAGCCACGTCATCAACTTTCAACAATTTCTGACATAATTTGCTATTTTTAATGCATTTACTGTTTTGTTTTGAGCTAAATGTCCCTGAAATTGAAAAGCAGTACAAATGAACTCCGAAAAGGTTGAAACTCGGCATGGTATCATCATTTCACCCGCATAGCATGTGCAAAAAAGTAGAGAGGGTTACAGCAAAAACTGGATGCACTTCGTGTACAAATTGGACAATCTCTTTCGAAGTATCAGGGTTTCAGACGAAAACTCCTGGTTGCTCGCTAACAGCACGGCGTGGCCCCACGCACACACACGCTGGCTCACGCACTCACACACGCACACCTACGCACGCACACCCCGCGGACCCGGCGCGCCCGACCCGGCCAGCTCGCGCCCGTACACGCGCTGGTCGTGTCCGGTGCGTCGCCGCGGCTTATTCGCCCAACATTCGCGCCCTAAGCCGCGGCTCAGAGCAGGCCGGCGTCCTCGACGTCGCCGTCGACCAGCAATGCACGCTCCGCCGCCGGCGCCTTCTTCCATTGCGGGCAGTCACGTTTGAAGTGACCCCGCTCACCACACTTGTAGCACCGGCCTCGTTTGTTGCCGCCGAAGCCTGACGCCTCGCTGCGCGCCCTGTCGTCGTCGTTCCGAGCTCCGCCTCGCTGCCGCTCGCGGGCCCGCCATTGCGCTGATGTGAACATCAGCTGGTCCCCGCCATGGCCGCCTCCGTCCTGCCCGCGCCGACGCACCCGTTCATCGAAGGCCTTCAGCGGCCCCAACGCGTCCTCGAACGCCATCGTGTCGACGTTGCAGAACTGCTCGATCCCGGCCACCGCCGCGTACAGGCGGTCCGGCACCGAGTCGAG
>NW_025230745.1:0-3780 GCF_018294505.1 Triticum aestivum
TAACTGGGTGGCTATAAAGGTGCACTACAGGTATCTGTGAAATTGTCTGTTGGGTTGGCACGAATCGAGACTGGGATTTGTCACTCCGTGTAAACGGAGAGGTATCTCTGGGCCCACTCGGTAGGACATCATCATAATGTGCACAATGTGACCAAGGGGTTGATCACGAGATGATGTGTTACGGAACGAGTAAAGAGACTTGCCGGTAACGAGATTGAACAAGGTATCGGGATACCGACGATCGAATCTCGGGCAAGTAGTATACCGATTGACAAAGGGAATTGTATACGGGATTGATTGAATCCGCGACATCGTGGTTCATCCGATGAGATCATCATGGAACACGTGGGAGCCAATATGGGTATCCAGATCCCGCTGTTGGTTATTGACCGGAGAACGTCTCGGTCATGTCTGCATGGTTCCCGAACCCGTAGGGTCTACACACTTAAGGTTCGATGACGCTAGGGTTATAGGGAATAGATATACGTGGTTGCCGAATGTTGTTCGGAGTCCCGGATGAGATCCCGGACGTCACGAGGAGTTCCGGAATGGTCCGGAGGTAAAGATTTATATATGGGAAGTCCTGTTTTGATCACCGGAAAAGTTTCGGGTGCTATCGGTAACGTACCGAGACCACCGGGAGGGTCCCGGGGGTCCACCAGGTGGGGCCACCGGCCCCAGAGGGCTGCATGGGCCAAGTGTGGGAAGGGACCAGCCCCTAGGTGGGCTGGTGCGCCTCCCACAAGGGCCCCAGGGCGCAGGAAGGGGGGGAAGGGGGAAACCCTAGGCTCAGATGGGCCTAAGGCTCACCTAGTGGTGCGCCCCCCCTCTCTCCCCCCTTGGCCGCCACCCTAGATGGTTCTAGGGCTGGCCGCACCCCTTAGGGGGGAAACCCTAGATGGGGGCACAGCCCCTCCCCCTCTCCTATATATAGTGGGGGTTTTGGGGCTGCCAAGGACACGAGACTATCTCTCTCTTGGTGCAGCCCTACCCCTCTCCCTCCTCCTCTCCTGTGGTGCTTGGCGAAGCCCTGCAGGATTGCCACGCTCCTCCACCACCACCATGAGGTTGTGCTGCTGCTGGACGGAGTATTCCCCAACCTCTCCCTCTCTCCTTGCTGGATCAAGGCGTGGGAGACGTCACCGGGCTGCACGTGTGTTGAACGCGGAGGCGCCGTGGTTCGGTGCTTAGGTCGGAATCAACCGCGATCTGAATCGCTACGAGTACGACTCCTTCATCCGCGTTCTTGCAACGCTTCCGCATCGCGATCTACAAGGGTATGTAGATGCACTCCCCTTCCCCTCGTTGCTAGATTACTCCACAGATTGATCTTGGTGATGCGTAGAAAATTTTAAATTTCCGCTATGTTCCCAACAGTGGCATCATGAGCTTGGTCTATGCGTAGTTTCTATGCACGAGTTGAACACAAAGTAGTTGTGGGCGTCGATTTTGTCAATTTACTTGCCGTTACTAGTCTTATCTTGATTCGGCGGCATCGTGGGATGAAGCGGCCCGGACCGACCTTACACGTACTCTTACGTGAGACAGGTTCCACCGACTGACATGCACTAGTTGCATAAGGTGGCTAGCGGGTGCCTGTCTCTCCCACTTTAGTCGGATCGGATTCGAGGAAAAGGGTCCTTATGAAGGGTAAATAGAAATTGGCATATCACGTTGTGGTTTTTGCGTAGGTAAGAAACGTTCTTGCTAGAAACCCATAGCAGCCACGTAAAACATGCAACAACAATTAGAGGACGTCTAACTTGTTTTTGCAGGGTATGCTATGTGATGTGATATGGCCAAAAGGATGTGATGAATGATATATGTGATGTATGAGATTGATCATGTTCTTGTAATAGGAATCACGACTTGCATGTCGATGATTATGACAACCGGCAGGAGCCATAGGAGTTGTCTTAATTTATTGTATGACCTGCGTGTCAATGAAAACGCCAATGTAATTACTTTACTTTATTGCTAACCGTTAGCCATAGTAGTAGAAGTAATAGTTGGCGAGACAACTTCATGAAGACACAATGATGGAGATCATGATGATGGAGATCATGGTGTCATGCCGGTGACGAAGGTGATCATGCCGCGCCTCGAAGATGGAGATCAAAGGCGCAGGATGATATTGGCCATATCACGTCACTTTATGATTTGCATGTGATGTTTATCATGTTTACATCTTATTTGCATAGAACGACGGTAGCATAAATAAGATAATCCCTCACTAAAATTTCAAGAGACGTGTTCCCCCTAACTGTGCACTGTTGCGAAGGTTCGTTGTTTCGAAGCACCACGTGATGATCGGGTGTGATAGATTCTAACGTTCGCATACAACGGGTGTTGACGAGCCTAGCATGTAGAGACATGGCCCCGGAACACATGCAAAACACTTAGGTTGACTTGACGAACCTAGCATGTACAGACATGGCCCCGGAACACAAGAGATCGAATGGTCGAACATGAGTTGTATAGTAGATGCGATCAACATGGAGATGTTCACCGATGATGACTAGTCCGTCTCACGTGATGATCGGACACGGCCTAGTTTGACTCGGATCATGTATCACTTAGATGACTAGAGGGATGTCTATCTGAGTGGGAGTTCATTAATCAGATGAACTTAATTATCATGAACATAGTCAAAAGGTCTTTGCAAATTATGTCATGGCTTACGCTTTAGTTCTACTGTTTAAGATATGATCCTAGAGAAAATTTAGTTGACAGTTGATAGTAGCAATTATGCGGACTTGGTCCGTAAACTGAGGATTGTCCTCATTGCTGCACAGAAGGCTTATGTCCTTAATACACCGCTCGGTGTGCTGAACCTCAGCGTCGTCTGTAGATGTTGCGAAACATCTGACATACACGTTTTGATGACTACGTGATAGTTCAGTGCGTAATGCTAACGGTTTAGAATTGTGGCACCAAAGACGTTTTGAAATGTCGCAGAACATATGAGATGTTCCGAAGACTGAAATTGGGATTTCAGACTAGTGCCCACGTCAAGAGGTATGAGACCTCTGACAAGTTTCTTAAGCCTGCAGACTAAGGGAGAAAAGCTCAATCATTGAGCATGTGCTCAGATTCTCTGAGTGCCACAATCGCTTGAATCGAGTGGGAGTTAATCTTCCAGATGAGATAGTGATGGTTCTCCATAGTCACTGCCACCAAGCTATTAGAGCTTCGTGTTAAACTATAACATATCAGGGATAGATATGATGATCCTTGAGCTATTCGCGATGTTTGACACCGCGGAAGTAGAAATCAAATAGGAGCATCAATTGTTGATGGTTAATAAAACCACTAGTTTCTAGAAGGGCAAGGGCAAAAGGGATACTTCATGAAACAGCAAATCATTTGCTGCGCTAGTGAAGAATCCCAAGGTTAAACCCAAACCCGAGACTAAGTGCTCCTGTAATGAGGGGAACGGTCACTGAAGCAGAACTACCCTAGATACTTGGTAGATGAGAAGGCAGGCAAGGTCGACAGAAGTATATTGGATATACATTATATGAATGTGTACTTTACTAGTACTCCTAGCAGCACCAGGGTATTAGATACCGGTTCGGTTGCTAAGTGTTAGTGACTCAAAATAAAAGTTGCGGAATAAATGGAGACTAGCTAAAGGTGAGATGACGATGTGTGTTCGAAGTGTTTCCAAGGTTGATGTGATCAAGCATCGCATGCTCCCTCTACCATCGAGATTGGTGTTTGCGTTGAGCATAAACATGATTGGATTATGTTTATCGCAATATGGTTATTCATTTAAGG
>NW_025230745.1:4422-6036 GCF_018294505.1 Triticum aestivum
GGTGTGTCCGAACATCATAACTGCACCCTATTGGATATGGTGCATACCATGATGTCTCTTATCAAATTACCACTATCGTTTATGGGTTAGGCATTAGAGACAACCGCATTCACTTTAAAAGGGCACCACGCAATTCCGTTGATACGACACCGTTTAGGGAAACCTAAGTTGTCATTTCTTAAAAGTTTGGGGCTGCGATGCTTATGTGAAAAAGTTTCAGGCTGATAAGCTCGAACCCAAAGCGGATAAATGCATCTTCATAAGAATACCCAAAACAGTTGGGTATACCTCCTATTTCAGATCTGGAAGAAAAAGTAATTGCTTCTAGAAATGAGTCCTTTCTCGAGGAAAAGTTTCTCTCGAAAGAATTGAGTGGGAGTATGGTGGAGACTTGATAAGGTTATTGAACCGTCACTTCAACTAGTGTGTAGCAGGGCACAGGAAGTTGTTCCTGTGGCACCTACACCAATTGAAGTGGAAGCTTATGATAGTGATCATGAAACTTCGGATCAAGTCACTACCAAACCTCACAGGTCGACAAGGATATGTACTACTCCTGAGTGGTACGGTAATCATGTCTTAGATATCATGTTGTTAGACAATACTGAACCTACGAGCTATGGAGAAGCGATGGTGGGCCCATATTCCGACAAATGGTTAGAAGCCATGAAATCCGAGATAGGATCCATGTATCAGAACAAAGCATGGACTTTGGTGAACTTGCCCGATGATCGGCAAGCCATTGAGATAAATGGATCTTTAAGAAGAAGACGGACGTGGACGGTAATGTTACCGTCTATGAAGCTCGACTTGTGGCAAAGAGTATTTTCACAAGTTCAAGGAGTTGACTACATGAGATTTTCTCATCCGTAGCGATGCTTAAGTCCGTCGGAATCATGTTAGCATTAGCTGCATTTATGAAATCTGGCAGATGGATGTCAAAACAAGTTTCCTTACCGGTTTTCGTAAGGAAAGGTTGTATGTGATACAATCAGAATGGTTTTGTCGATCCTAAGGATGCTAAAAGGTATGCTAGCTCCAGCGATCCTTCCATGGACTAGAGCAAGCATCTCGGAGTCAGAATATACACTTTGATGGAGTGATCAAAGTTTTTGGGTTTATACAAAGTTTGTTAGAAACTTGTATTTACAATAAAGTGAGTGGGAGCGCTACAACATTTCTGATAAGTATATGTGAATGACATATTGTTGATCCGAAATGATGTAAAATGAGCGAACCTACACTCTAAAATGCATCTATATACATCCGTATGTAGTCCGTATTGAATCTGTAAAAGGTCTTATATTTAAAAACGGAGGGAGTACTAGTTATCTAGTGGTTGTTTGGTGGTCCAAAAACATCAAAGTAATTTTTATTATCTGACATACTTTGTACTTCCAGTAATTTTTTATAATATATCTACGGTATTTCGAAGAAAAGAAACCGCAAATGCAGAAGCTAATAATTAAGAAAATTAGCAAATTGACTTGGAAGCATTAGAAAAACACAAAATACATGTAGATCGATTTTGTAGTTATCCATATGAGCCTAAATACATATTCCTTTGGTTAGTTTCCTTATGAGCAGTTATGTGTTGTAACTTTCCAAAAAAAG
>NW_025230745.1:7786-13113 GCF_018294505.1 Triticum aestivum
AAAACATACAGCTAGAGAGAGTAAAGAGTTACGCAATTCTTCAAAAGAAGTTGTAAATCTTGTGATTGTCTCTAAACCATGGGAAATAAATGCAAATCGACATGACAACGGACCGTGTAGTATCGTATTTGGAGGTATAACTTCGCACTTCAGATGTATCATCTATTATTTGGCTAAAACTAATAACAGTCACATATTTGGTGTAGGCCAAATATCTTCAGCTAAGCTTTTTCATTTGTACAAATCTTATCCTAAAATATAATATAATTTCTTGATTTCCTAATACATACAAGCTTGTAATTCATGTTAGTGGAAAATGATCCAGAAGAATTAGCCCACCAAAGATGAGGAATCTATGATACGATATCAACCCATTCAACAACCCTCGCAAAAAAAACCATTCAACAGGACGTGTTAGCTCTCTTTGAAACTTTAAATTACATTGTGCTCAGATGGTTAGGTTCCTTGTGATGGAACCAACTCACTATGGTTCAAATCCTATACATGGCACCTGTGGTCGCATTTTACTGTATTTATTTCACGCACTCCGGTGATGTGTGTTGAATGAGAGGAGACATCCCCATCGACAGCGAACGCGTCTATGGCAACTTTGTCAATCTCAAGATGTTGTGTCAACTTAGTATCTACGAGCTGCTCGTAGGGGTAGGATTTGTGTGCATCCGTTCATAGGATTGAGTCTATTGCGTGGATATGAGTATCTATATTTTTACTGTGTTAAAACTATGGAAATTTGTAAAAGTACGCGATACAAACAGAGAAACCTCCCTCACGACGCAAAAGCAGGGGGACGAGCAAGGCGCCGCCAAGGCCCCATTCCCTGCCCTCCCACTAGTAGAAAACAGGGCTTTGGTCCAGCCCGGGTAAGCCCATTAATCCTGGTTCACTCACGAACCGCGACCCATGGGGCATCGGTCCTGGTTCGTAAGGCCAGGGGGCCGGCCGGGCCTCGTGGGGCATTGGTCCCGGTTCGTCTGGACCCTTTGGTCCCGGTTCCGGACACGAACCGGGACCAATGGGCCTCGCTCCTGGCCCATAACCATTGGTCCGGGTTCGTGGCTGGAACCGGGACCAAAAGGGGTCCTTTAGTCTCGGTTCCAGCCACGAACCGGGACCAATGGTTGTGGCTATATATACCCCCTCGCCCGCGAGCAGAGCAGTGGAGTGCTCTGTTTTTTTGGCCGGCCGGGGAGAGCTTTGTGATGCTCTAGCTCACCTCCAATGCACATGAGGTGTTCGATGAAATGCCCGAGCCACACTTAAGCTTTCTCATCTGGAAGCTCCTTGTCCAAGCTCTATTTTCCTCCAGATTTGTCTAGATTTGGCGGTCCATCATGTCTCGTCTCCGTCCTCACCGCCGTCGATCGCCCGCGCCGATCTCGTCGCACGCACCACCATGGTGAGCCTCTTGATCTTATCTTCTTTCTAAAAGAAAAAAGTTCTTACTTGTATGATTTAGATAGATACTTGTGTAATTTTCTTACTTTATTATTGTTCGTTATTATATACTGCGATGGTTTTGGTATCCGCCTCCGTCGGCCCTCGTCCTGTCTATGATTCGGATGTGGTATATATTATATTCTATAATTATTTGGTTCATTTAGTGTTTATGACAATTATGCCGACCAACGTGACATAGATTTTTTATCTAGGAGGTATGTGAACCGAAAATTCCAACCGACCCTATTGTCGAGAGGTTAAATTTAGTTGAAGAAGAAAACAATTACTTGAAGGAAAAATTGAAAAATTGAGAGGAGAAGATGATATTGGAGTTGCATGTTGCGGATGTCGTCGATGATCACAAGATCAAGATGGATGCAATGCGCTTGAAGATTAGAAAGATTAGAAAATATGCCATTCATACTAAGGCTTGGTATCATTATGTCGTTGGATCAATTACCTTAGTTGCGATTATGATCGTATTTGTTGTTGCATTGAAATGTTTTACATAGTTTCAATGTATGGTTTAATTAGATGATCTGGAGAGCTATATGTTGTTCAATGAGAACTATGTATGTACTTTGGTTTTAATGTGATGATGAACTTCTATTAATTTGGGCACTTGTCTATTCATGATGTTCTGTAATGGTTTTTGACACACTTAATTATATATAATGCACGCAGATGAACCGGGAATGGATGTACGGTAATAGACGCACCTCCGAGTACATTGAGGGTGTGCATAATTTTCTCGCAGTGGGTGAGACAAACAAGAAAAATGGTTCGATGTGTTGTCCATGCCCTATATGTGGGAATACGAGGTCTTACTCTGACAAAGGATTTGAGAAGCAACAGAAAATATTGAAGAAGAATCTTCCAAAGGATAATGAATTGCCCGACAGAACGTATGCAACAAAGAAGGTTGTATGCCCTCTAGGATTGGAGGTGCAGAAGATACATGCATGCCCTAATGACTGCATCCTCTACCGCGGTGCGTACGAAGATTTGAACGCATGTCCGGTATGCGGTGCATTGTGGTATAAGATCAGACGAGATGACCCTGGTGATGTTGATGGCGAGCGCCCCAGGAAGAGTGTTACTGCTAAGGTGATGTGGTATGTTCCTATAATACCATGGTTGAAATGTTTGTTCAAAAACAAAGAGCATGCCAAGTTGATGCGATGGCACAGAGAGGACCGTAAGAAAGACGGGAAGTTTAGAGCACCCGTTGACGGGTCGCAGTGGAGAAAAATTGAGAGAAAGTACTGGGAGGACTTTGCAGGTGACACAAGGAACGTATGGTTTAGTTTAAGCGCAGATGGCATTAATCCTTTTGGGAGCAGAGCAGCAATCACAACACCTGGCCCGTGACTCTATGTATGTATAACCTTCCTCCCTCGTTGTGCATGAAGTGGAAGTTCATTATGATGCCAGTTCTCATCCAAGGCCCTAAGCAACCTGGCAACAACATTGATGTGTACCTAAGGCCATTAGTTGAAGAACTTTTACAGCTGTGGAATGGAAACGATGTACATGTGTGGGATGAGCACAAACAGCAGGAATTTGACCTGCATGCGTTGCTGTTTGTAACCATCAATGATTGGTCTGCTCTCAGTAACCTTTCAGGACAGACAAACAAGGGATACCACGCATGCACACACTGTTTAGATGACACCTAAAGTATATACCTGGACATATGCAGGAAGAATGTGTACCTGGGGCATCGTTGATTTCTTCCAACCAACTATCAATGTTGAAAGAAAGGCAAGCATTTCAAAGGCGAGGCAGATCACCGGAAGAAGCCCACCATCCGTACCGGTGATCACATACTTGCTATGGTCAATGATTTACAAGTAATCTTTGGAAGGGGTCCTGGCGGACTATCTGTTCTGAATGATGCTAAGGGACACGCACCCATGTGGAAGAAGAAATCTATATTTTGGGACTACCCTACTGGAAAGACCTAGAGGTCCGCTCTGCAATCGACGTGATGCACGTGACGAAGAATCTTTGCGTGAACTTGCTAGGCTTCTTGGGCATGTATGGGAAGACAAAAGATACATCGGAGGCACGGGAGGACCAGCAACATGTGCACGAAAAATACAGCATGCCTCCAAAGCAGTATGAAGGTCCTGCGAGCTACGCTCTTACCAAAGAATAGAATGAAATCTTCTTTGAATGCCTGCTCAGTACGAAGGCCCCGTCTGGTTTCTCGTCGAATATAAAGGGAATAAAATATGCCAGAGAAAAAGTTCCAGAACCTAAAGTCTCATGACTGTCACGTGGTTATGACGCAACTGCTTCCGGTTGCATTGAGGGGGCTTCTACCGGACGTTCAATTAGCCATTGTGAAGCTATGTGCATTCCTCAATGAAATATCTCAGAAGGTGATCGATCCAGAAATCCTACCAAGGTTAAGGACTGATGTGGCGCAATGTCTTGTTAGTTTCGAGCTGGTGTTCCCACCATCCTTCTTCAATATCATGACGCATGTCCTAGTTCATCTAGTCGACGAGATTGTCATTCTGGGCCCTGTATTTCTACACAATATGTTCCCCTTTGCGAGGTTCATGGGAGTCCTAAAGAAATATGTCTGTAACCGCGCTAGGCCAGAAGGAAGCATCTCCATGGGCCATCAAACAGAGGATGCCATTGAGTTTTGTGTTGACTTCATTCCTGACCTTAAGAAGATTGGTCTCCTTCAATCGCGGTATGAGGGGAGACTGACCGGAAAAGGCACGCTCGGAGGGGACGGGCATTCTTGGTCTCATCACACTACACAGTTCTACAGAATTCTACCTTGGTGACCCCTTATGTCGAGGAACACAAGAACATTCTGCGCTCCAAACACCCGGAGCAGTGTGATGACTGGATTACATGTGAACACATCAGGACTTTCGGCAGTTGGTTGCGAACACGTCTCAGAGGTGACAATACTATTTCTGATGAGTTGTACTCGTTGGCCAGGGGACCATCTTTGACTATATTGACTTACAAATGGTACGAGATAAATGGGAATACATTTTACACGATCGCCCAAGATCAAAAGAGCACCAACAAAAATAGCGGTGTCCGCTTTGATGCAGCAACCAAGAGGGGAAAGGACACATATTATGGTTACATAGTGGACATATGGGAACTTGACTACGGACATGATTTTAAGGTCCCTTTGTTTCAGTGCAAATGGGTCAATCTTTCAAGAGGCAGGGTACAGGTAGATCCATAGTACGGAATAACAACAGTGGGTCTGAACAATCTTGGATACGCAGAAGAACCATTCGTCCTAGCCAATGATGTGGCGCAGGTTTTCTATGTGAAGGACATGTCTACCAAACCGAGAAAAAGAAAAGATAAGGAAGCGAATATATCATACGAGGAGCCGAAGCGCCACATAGTTCTTTCAGGAAAAAGAGACATCGTGGGATTGGAGGGCAACACAGACATGTCTGAAGATTATGAAAAGTTTCATGAAATTCTACCCTTGAAGGTCAAGGTTGACCCAAGCACCCTGTTAAATGATGAAGATTATCTATGATTACGGCGCAATAAGCAAAGGACACAAGCGAAGAAAACGTGAATACTTTCTCTCCGCAACTATTATGATTATGCATTTGATCTAGAATATCACTGCAGTTACATGTGAAGAAATGAAATGCCTTTTGTAACAGATGAGTTTCCGTATGAAACCCTGATACTTTGAAAGAGATTGTCCGTTTTGTACACGAAGTGCATCCATTTTTTGCCGTAACCCTCTCAACTTTTTAGAACATGCTATCTGGGTGAAATGATGATACCATGCTAACTTTCAACCTTTTCAGAGTTCATTTCTACTGATTTTCAATTTCAGGGTCCTATAGATCAAAAAAATC
>NW_025230746.1:0-2100 GCF_018294505.1 Triticum aestivum
TATATGAGGATGACGGCAAAGACATAGCCTAGCTGACGGCAAAGTACTTGACGCCGTCCGTTAGGGCGACTGCTCCGTGTGTTGGCATATTTTTGCCGTCTGGCTAGTCCGCTCACGGCGAACCCTATTGACTGACGGCAAACTCTTTGCCGTCATCCCGATAAACAGCAGACAGCAAAGTATTCTTTGCCGGCTATTCTTTGCCGTCTGATTTTGCCGTCTGCTTCCAGACGGCAAAGTCTTTGCCGTCTGGAATTTGGTCTTTGCCGTCTGTAATCCACAGACGGCAAATCTCCTGTTTCCCGTAGTGAAAGTTCTTTATCCGGGCATCTAGCTTCGTACTAATGTCCTACAAAGGTCCTATTGGAACACGAGTAGCATCTAAAGTCCTTCATGATTGAGCACTTAAGCACCCGGCATGTTGAATCAAAGTTCTATATCTGGGGGACCAACTTCGTACTAATATCCTACAAAAGTCGATTAAAACACCGAAAACTAATATCTAAGTGCTCAATCACGTTCCTTCGTGATCGAGCGCTTATGCACCGATCATGTTGAATCAAAGTCCTTCGTGATCGAGCGCTTATGCACCGATCATGTTGAATCAAAGTCCTTCGCAATCAAGCGCTTAAGCACCGATCATGATGAATCAACGTCCTTCATCATCGAGCTGTTAAGCAGCGGGCATGTTGAATCAAAGTTCTTTATCTGAGGGTGTAGCTTCGTGCTATTGTCCTACAAAGGTCCAATTAAAAATGAGTAGCGTCTAACGTCCTTTGTGATTTAGCATTTAGGGTGTTTGGTTCTAGTGCCAGGCACATTGAATCAAAGTGCTTAACTTGTGGGTCTAGCTTCATACCAAAATTACTACAAAGGTTGCAACGAAACATCTATATCAAATGCTATGGAAAGAAGCATGTGTCTTTGCCAAAACTTGCTAAAGCTCGTTGGGTTCGAGAACCTAAGTTCCAGGCATGTTGAAACAAATTTCTTAACTTGTTTGTCTAGCTTCGAGCTATAAGTGTTATGAAAAGAAGCATGTGTAGATGCCTATGAGAACAAGGGGCACGCATTCGGGTCCATAGTACTAAAAATCTTGATTGAAGTTACCGATCAATATGACACTAAAATTCTTCATGGTCAATTGCAAGAGGACCGAATTTGGCCACATAAAGTGCGGAATGACATCTATAGGAAATCTCTTCCTCAAAGACAACACCCATGCCGGAATTGGTTATATAAATTGCTCTTTATATTGCTACTACTTCTAACAATTTTCGCGGTTGATGACAAAAGGACCGCATCCGATGCAATGAAGTGCGCCGCGACGATTATATGTGACGTAGTGTCTAGTCATGGAAATAGTACTCTCATATGGGAATATCAGGAAAAGTACTTTGTTGAATACGGTATCAGTGTCGGACCATCTTAATGTCCATGAAGACTAAATGGCAACATCTGATATTGTCTATAATCCTTGGGGTTGATACCAAAAAAAAAAATCCTACTGTATAAGGCCCGGTGTTTGCTTCATTATATATGATACATCTCATTCGGAGTCAATGCAATACAAACACAATTTTATTAGCAGACCACACACCCAACATCTTGCTATTGTAGTACATCCAGCACAAAATGTCGCCCAAAAAAGACTAATGTTTTCAAATGATAAGATAAAAAAAATACAAAACACAGACATTGAGATAGTGTATATGTTGCAAATAAATCCTCCGTTTGCTTTATTGGAACCGCAAATAAATCTGCATATATACTAGAACCGCCATAGACTCACCCCGCAACTCCAAACCATGTTCTGAACTATCTTGCATTTTTGAACATTTCTTCTGCATTTCCCATATTTAATACGAAAGCCTATTTCCAAATAGCATAGATTGCAGAAGTCGTAAGCTTGGGGCAAAGAATCAAACTCTTGACCTGTCTCTGGCTTAATCACAAACTCCGACTTTCTTTCAGCAAAATTTCTCATCGCCTTTTCCAACACACTTAACCTTCCTGGTGAGGGAGTACGGACGTCAAGTATCTTTCCCATACATACCCTGCATAAAACAAATTTGGTCAGCTATTTGCATTAAAAAAAAA
>NW_025230746.1:4084-13111 GCF_018294505.1 Triticum aestivum
CGGAAGTGTGTGGCGATCAGACGATGATGTAGACGGTGCAGATACGATTTGACTGTATTCAAGCCGTATACCACTGAGAAAAGGAAAAGAGGGCAAAATGGGCTGATCCAGACGATGATGTAGCGACGGCGACGATATGAGTTGCGCGCGCAACTACGTAGTTACGAATAGACATATTCGTGCCCGGACCGTACGTGACCTTCGTTTCCACCGGCATCGCGACCTCCTACCCCACTACGTACCTATGAGGCTATGACCTATCTATCTCGACTAGGAGTAGGCCTATGCTTCAGTGGCGTCGCATCGCTCGCAGCTGCCTCCGTCGGCGATAGAATGCACGCACCAACGCCACGAGCTATTCTTGAAAGCAAATTGTTGAAAATGAAGCAACTCTGACGACACGTCCACTTGAACAGAAAATCGCCACACAACATCAACAGTGCGTGTCCCATCAAGATCGGATCACATCAGATCAGAATCAGATCGCTTTGAGCACTTTCTCTAAGTTGGAATGCTTTGAGCACTTTCTCTAAGTTGGAATGTGCCTTCGAGGGATCACTTTTTACCCCACCACACTCGCTCTTTCTACACGCCCAATTATTACTACTAGACTTTATGCTACTACACTGACCAACCATTCTTTGGAAGAAGAAGAAAAAGAGTGTTTATATGTTCAAATTTGCAAACAACAACTCCTGCACTGTGCCTTTTGTTTGGTTGCCTTTTGTTTAAGCTACACCTACCGATTCTGGATTCTAGGTATCACAAAATCAGGAAGACAAACATATACTCACTCTGTCTCAAAATAAATGTCTACGGAGCCCTCAACTGTGAGTGAGTCACCACGAAGAGAAGAAGCCATACATGACGAACCGTAATGCTTCAAGGCAGTGCCTTCAGGAAGGACATGACACCGGAGCGCCGCCACCATCAGATCCAAGGATCAAAAGTTTTTCCCCGGAGCAACACGGAGGACGGAGAGAAACCGCAACGACACCTTGCCCATAGGCGCCACGTCGTCAGCATGGTAGAGCCAGAGAGGATTTTCACCCCGGCAAGACCTCTTCGCCTCCAAGGCAGAATACAACATGCAACGAGGGCGCCTGCTGCACCACCCACCTCCCCTCGGTCGTCGTACACTTGCCGCCACACCGCCCACGCAACCATGACAACAAGCCACCACCCGAGCTGTGAGCCCCGCCCACGGGCATCGCAGCTCCCACCACCAAGGCCGCTGCCTCGATATCCATGGCCCCAACTCCATCTCCGCCCCATGCTTGAGCAACGACGACCAAATGAAAGGGCGGGAAGGCACCTCCTTCCCACCCTAGGTCCATGTCCACCCTAGCTGCCACCGCCCCGCCTTGCCACAGCCGGGCAAAAGACGAGCTCCCAGCGGCCCATGTCCACCAAACGGAAGGCAAGGTTGCTCTGAGGCCCTCCCAGCGATGAAGCAAACCCTAAACAGTGACCCATCCCGATCCCACATATATTCGTCCTCACCCGCTCGTCGGACCAAACCCTAGCCAGTCCACTCTACTCCACTCCGAGGGGCTCGGGCGAGCGCCGGACATGGACACGATTGTGGAGCCCAACGAGCGCCGGCTTAGAGATTTAGGCTAGGCTTTACGTGTGTTGAATGTAATTGTATGTATTTGATTGAAGTTTCACAATTGATATATCTGATTGTGAAAGAAAAGATTTAAGGTGGGGCCAGCTTTGTTGTAGATGCTCTAACTAGCTGGTAAATAAAAATAAAAGCGGTGAAACCAAACAGTCGCCTGATTCACGGATGCAAACAGTAGTAGCAATAAGTAAAGACTTAAAAGTCGGAAAAACAATACGATATTGTAGGTAAAGACTTTGGGGTAGTAAAAAAGAAGACTCCAAGGTAGGTGAAGTCAGTCAAGGGAAATAAAACTACACTCCCTCGGTTTCTAGATATATGTCTTTCTACTACATACAAAGCAGAGTGGGTGAATCTACACTCTAAAATGCATCTACATACATCCGTATGTGATTTATAATGAAATCTCTACATTTATACTTTCCCGTTTCTAAATATAAGTTTTTTTAAGAGATTTTGATATGGACTACATATGGATGTATATAGATACAGTTTAGAGTGTAGATTCACTCGTTTTTGCTCCGTGTAGTCTATATTAAAATATCTAAGAGCATCTACAGTCGGGCATCCTAAACCTGCCTCAAACGCCCAGGTGGCCCGTCCGGTCACTGACTGTTCACGAAAATGTGACTCAGTGGGGCACCTTAAACGGGCCTCAAACGCCCAGACTGTCCGGCACCCTTCATATCCAGCCCAAGTATCGGCCGCCCCCGTCACATCAGCCCGGCCCACCCTGACCCTACTCCGTCCCCACAAATATCCCCAATCCGGAAACTCTAGGTCACTCCGCTCTAGCTCTGTCTCTTCTTCTCCCCTCCGAGTTCTTCAATTCGATCCATTCGACAGCTCTGACGACCCCGGCGAACATGTTGAGCGTCAGCAGCCGCTCTGACTCCGACATTGACATCGACAAGGAGCTCCCCCTCCGCATTGCACTCGAGAGGTCCAAGGTGGGCATGAGGGCAGTTCGAGATCGGCTCCCTCGCCTCTTCCCCGCTGACTCAGCGAGGGCGCCGGCTCTGGCTCCTCCCGGCTCGCGCGCAGCTCCGCGAGGGCTGCGCAGTCCCTGTCTCCCCCACGACGGCCCCTGTCGGCTCTCGGCCCGGTTGTTGCTCCCCTGCGTGGGCAGCGTTGGGTGCTTGTGCCCGCCCATCCAGCTCGGACGCGCGCCGAAGTAGGAGGCGCGCGCCGCCCGCCGCGAGAGGCAGAGGGAAAAGGAGAGGGGCGCGTCGGAGAGCTCTGTCTGCCGCCACCGCAGGTTACCTGTGGAGCCTGACGAGGACGAGCGGCTCCTCGCTTGGGTTTTACCGTCGGTCGCTTACGATGGCGGAGACGGACGCTCGGCAGCTCTGTCGGAAAAAACGCAAAGGCTCTCCGGCGTGCCATCGAGCAGTCTGAGCGCGAGGCCAAGAAGTAGGCGACGGAGGTGAACAATTGTGCCATCCTATGTTTGATTCTGTGTGCGTTGACTGATCTACATAGTTTGATCGACGTTGCATGGTTTAGTATCGATATATAGGGGTTCTGATATGAGATACACAGATGTGGAGGACATAATTTAAGGAGTGTCAGGTCAGTGCATGCGGATACGCGGGCTCTAAAAGAACTTATTTATGTTTAGAAATGAAGGGAGTATTTAGAAACGGAGTGAGTATATATATACTGTAGTCCAGATGGGATGGGAGCTCTCAATTATTACCGGGCAACAGTGCGCGGCCGATGGATCTAGATCCAGAGGTGGTGACAACTACCACTGTCCACTAGTACGCGCACCCTCACTCACTCTCTCAAAGCTAAGGGTGCGTTTGGTTGCAAGGGCGGTCATGAATGGGTTGGGATCATTCAGAAAATAGACATGTTTGGTTATAAAGCACATGAATGGTTCGAGCCAAAAAAAGAGAATATGCCATGAAGATGCTGAACCGTTCCACCCAACCAAATCGGTCGAATCAAATGGCCACCCTTTGCATGCATGACTATGTGAGCATGACTGGTGGTCCCGCCCTAAATAATTAGCTCACCACTTATATTCAGCCAAACACATGAATTGAATGGTTCAATCCCAAAAAAATTGAACGGTCCCAACCCATTCATACGACACCTTCAGCCAAACGCATCCTAAGCTAGCTGAGCTGCGCGGTGCTCTCTGCTCCCCACCTCTGCTGCTCTCACCTCCGCCTCGCCGTCCTCTCCGGGAACGCAGCCCCGGTCGCTTCCACTCCGGCTGTCCGGCAACGCACTCCCGTCACCTCGCCCTCTCACCGCGGCGACGTCGGCTCCCGGATCTGAACCAGCTGCAACCTACCGCCGCCGGACAGCAGCAGGTCAGGTCAGCGCTCCCTCTCTCTCTCTCTCTCTCTCTCTCTCTCTCTAACCAATTGTTAGGGCCGACTAGACTAGTATTGGATTTGTGAGATTTGAGTGCTCCAGGATGAATGCCTAGCTAGGCCTAGCTTTGGTTGAGAAACGCGCAAGTTTCCTTTAAGCAATAGTATTACGTGCTGGTGCTACCGTCGTGGATTTGGAAATTAAAGAAATATGAAAAGGAGGATGCCTAAGTTTGGATTTGAAAAATACTGAAAGCAATATGGAATGGATTTTGCGAGATTTGAATAATGATATGTAGGTAAATGCGTAATATAAGTTTGGTTGACCACACAGAAACAAATAAACAACATCTCTTTAACCATTTTTATTTTATTTATGTGCTTAATTAATTCCCATATATAGTTGGTAGTATAAAGTTAAAGAATGTGACTGCAAATTCCTGGCCTCATGCCTTCCTTTATATTTCTCTTGTGATTGCAAATTCTCAACAGGTACCCATCCCTGGCCTGCTGTGCTGCGACTCAACCCCCCATTTGCAGCAGCAGCAGCAGCAGCTAGGTAGTAGGCAGCGGCATCTGTCACCGGCAGCAAAGGCAGGAAGGCGGTGCGCTCGCGCCAACGTACGTACTATGCACGCACTCCGCCCCTTTAGTTTGCAGCTTCCAGCAGCCGCTTTAACTTTTAACATCAAATTCCTTTTGATTCCTTGATTGATGCAGGCGCCACGTGTCGTCCATCCCTGCATCACGCCAGAGGATGGCCGTCGTGGCCCTCGGCGCGGCGCAATGGGTGGTGGGGAAGGCGCTAGCCCCCGTCGCAGATGGCGTGCTGGAGGCTTGGGCAGCCACCAAGAACTTTGGTCCCAACGTCTAGGCCCTCAGGATGGAACTGCTGCTCGTGCAAGCAACGCTTGAAAATGCCGGCCGCAAGGAGATCGGTGGCCCGGCCATGGAGGAGCTGTTGCAGAGGCTGCGGGACTCGGCGCACAATGCCCAAGACTTGCTGGACGAGCTGGACTACTTCCGCATCCACGACGAGCTCCATGGCACGTACAATGCTGCCGACCAGCACGACAAGGGTGGCTTCCACGACCTTGCCCTCAATGCTCGCCACACTGCCAAAGCTGTTGGCAAACTGGTTAGCTGTTGCCCTTGGCAGCATGCTAAGCGCCGGCAGAGGTCACCCGGCGAATCCTCCTCAGCACAAGACACCAATCAAGAAGTCAGCGGATGCATGCCCAAGCTGATTGGTAAACTCCTACCTTGCTCATCCTCCCAGGATCCACATATTCGTGAGAAAGATTGTGGCAGTGTGCAAGAAATGGCAAAGTTTGAGTTTAATAGGGTTGATTTCTCTCGAAAGATGAAGGACATCATAGAGAAATTGCAGCTTGTGCGGAAGAATGTTAATGGCCTTTTGCAGAGTTGTGACCCTAGAAGTGTCTCAGACATTGCCCAGTGTCGTCCTATCACCAAGGGTCGAATTGATGAGCCAAAACTGTATGGGAGGGACCGTGTCATGGATAGCATTATACAGAACATCACCAAGGGTCAATACGGTGACAAGGGTATAACTGTGCTTCCGGTTGTTGGTTCAGGGGGAATGGGGAAGACAACCATACAACACGTATATCGCAGCCAACAAGTGCAGGAACACTTTCCAGTCATGATCTGGATATGTGTGTCACTCCATTTCAATCTGGATAAGGTGCTAGAGCAGATTAAAACATGTACCCCTGCAGTTGAAAAGGAAAAAAGTGGCAGTACAACTGAAGATTTGATTGAGCAAAGATTAAAATCTAAAAGGTTCTTACTTGTATTGGATGATATATGGAAGATTAATAATGGGAATGACTGGGGAAAATTATTGTCGACACTCAATAAATCAAAGGAAAAGGGTTCCATGATTCTCGTCACAACTCGGTTTCAAGCAATAGCAAAGAAGGTTGAAACACCTGGCCACTCAATTAAGCTGAATGGTTTAGAGTGTAAAGAGTTTAGAAAGTTATTCCTTGCATTTGTCTTTGGTGATGAGCAATATCCAAGGGATAAAGAATTTTTGCTTGAGACTGGAGATAAGATAATGGAAAAACTAAAGGGCTCCCCTCTTGCGGCAAAAACGGTTGGTAGATTACTGAGTAAAGACCTTAGTTTGCGTCACTGGAAAAGGGTCCTAAAAAGTAAAGGATGGGAGAAGCAGAACGATGACAATGCAATTATGCCTGCCTTGAAGCTTAGCTATGACTTTCTTCCTTTCCATCTGCAACAATGTTTTGCCTATTCTGGATTGTTTCCTGAAGATTACAATTTCAGAAGTGACGAGCTGATCAGTCTATGGATTGGACTAGATATTTTGAAACCCAATGGGCAAGACCAAATATTTGAAGACATAGGTCTGAGCAATTTAAATGAGTTAGTCATCCATGGATTTTTCAGAGAAGAGAAAACTTATTATGGTATGCGTTATGTTATGCATGACCTGCTGCATGATTTGGCATTGAAGGTTGCATCTCATGATTGTCTTAGTCTAAGTCTCCCTAGTGTTGGATCAGTAGAGATTCAGCCAACCACCCGTCACTTGTCTATAAGCACATATGGTTTAGGTAAATATGATGAAGTGTCTGGTAAAAAATTGAAGAGTGAATTGGAAGAACTAAAGACAAGATTTAAGGTTGAAGAATTGCAAGCATTGATGTTATTTGGAAAAATGGATGAAGGTTTTGTCAAGATATTTGGTGATTTTTTGGGGGAAGTGAACACTCTTCGTGTTCTTCATTTGCCCAAAATGCTTTGTCCCGTGGAGTTCATGTTACATAACTTTTCGGGACTTCTCCACCTACGATACCTATGTCTAGGGACACATGACATCCAGATGCATTTACCACTTAGCATCTCTAAAATTTATCATTTAAGGATTCTAGATCTTAAATGGTGGAATGGCAGTCGTGATTTGCCTGATGACATGAGCAACCTTGCCAAATTGTGCCATTCTTATGTCCCAAATGATGATAAGCTTCATTCTGATATTTATAATGTGGGAAAGCTTAAACTCTTAGAAGAGTTAAAGGTATTTGAAGTCAATAAAAAATGTGAAGGGTTTGAACCAAAGCAACTAGAGCACTTGACCAAGCTAAGGGAGCTTGGCATCTACAACCTTGAGAAGATAGATACAACAGAAGAAGCAGCTCAAGCAAAACTGATGGAGAAAAATTACTTGAGGAGGTTAACATTGGACTGGGATAGTAAGCGATCTAGTGTTGATCCTGGTGTGGAAGCAGCGGTTCTTGAGAGCCTTCATCCACATGGAGATCTTCAGGTGTTGTGCATTAGAGGGCACGGAGGTCCTTCTTGTCCAACATGGCTGGGTGATGAGTTCGCTGCTGAAGGTCTACAAGCTCTTTATCTGTATGGTGTTTCTTGGGAAGTTTTTCCTTCTTTAGGGAAGGCGTGGGATCTTCGTGAATTAAGGTTTGAGCATATTGCCAGGCCGAAGGAGTTTACTATAGAGAAAAGCTTTTGCATGCTAATAAAGTTTGAACTCATTGGCCTAGGAAGTTTTGAAAAATGGATTTTCCCAGCTGAACGAGATTCTTCCCTGGATGGAGAGCGGTTGCCAACGGATGCTCATACGTTCCCTCTCTTGCAAGTGCTGATTATTAAAGAGTGCCCGAAATTCTTAGAGTTTCCAATTTCAAACCATATTCTTTATCCTAAACTACAGGAGCTCAAGATACAGGACTGTCCAGAATTCTTGTCTCCCATCTCCTGGACTGAAAGTCTGCGTAATGTCGAGTTAGCAAATGTGAAACTATTAAAGAGGTTTACATACTCAGGATCATCCGGTGGAGCAGAATTGAAAATTACCGGAGAGAGTGATCTGCTTAGCTTAGACCAAGTGTTACTTTTCAGTAAAGAAACAGGTATTGAGAAGCTGACACTGGACAAGTGCCCACCTCTGGAGTTGAAGCACCTTCTGATGCTAACCTCGCTGAGGACATTGATTGTAAAAGAATCAGTTGGTCTAGTTGGACCACTAGGAGGATGTCAGAGTGATGTGGAATGGCAGCTCCCTGTTGAGTATATCAAGATCTACAAATTAAATGGTAATACTGGCAAGGAACTGACAGAGCTCCTCCCCCACCTCCCAAAGCTCTCCAAATTGGTAATATGGTGGTGTAAAAGCATAAAAAAGCTGGTGGTGGGGGTGGATGTGCAACAAACAACACAAGAAGCATCAGAGATGGGGGGAGGTGAAATAACAGCAGCAGCAGAGGAAGAGGATGATGGGGTGCTGCTCCTCCCAGCTCATCTCTGTGACTCACTACGGGAATTGTGGTTCAATTACTGCCCAGAGCTGGTCCTGGTTGACCCTCCAACTCTTGTTCCTGGTGGAGGATGGCTCCAAGCCTTGCGATCCCTCCAGAGATTAACAATACGGTGGTCCCCAAAGTTTCTATCCACCTTCTCCTTTTCCCGTCACCTTTTTCCTTCCTCCCTGCAGTTCCTGGAGCTTGTGGGTGTGCAAGGTATGGGAACACTGGAGCCCCTCTCAAACCTCTCCTCTCTTATTAGATTAGAATTGGGTAATTGTGGAGAGGATCTGAAATGTCAGGTCTTGTGGTCTCTCATTACCACCGGCGGCCAACTCAAGGAATTAGAAGTCAGGGGCAGCCATAGATTTTTTGCTGATTGGGATCCCAATCCCAGACGGGCTTTGGAGGATGCTGAGGGAGGTGAAGAGCAGCAGACACAGATTGTTTCATCCACACTGCATGAGCTCGGGACAGATGACATAGCAGGATTTCTTGCTGCACCCGTCTGTAGATTCCTCTCTTCCTCCCTCACCAAGCTGAAACTTCGAGGGAATTGGTGTGAAGGGATGGAGCGGTTCAGCAAGGAGCAAGAGGATGCCCTTCAACTCCTCTCCTCCCTCCAGGAACTTGACTTTTCATGTTTCAAGGACCTTCACCAACTCCCTGCAGGGATGAGCAACCTTACCAGCCTCAAGAAATTAACAATCTATGAATGTCCAGCCCTCTCATCATTGCCCAAGGATGGCCTCCCCAAATCACT
>NW_025230747.1:0-509 GCF_018294505.1 Triticum aestivum
AGGGTGGGTTCTGCCTGTCAGGTGGGAGTGAAAATTAAACAAAACATGCGGATTCTAAGTCTCGAACAAACAACATAGACGTTAGTAGCAAGCCCGAGTAAATTATGTGTAAATTATGTGTAAACAAGTCCGCATGTTGACATAATTTACACATAATTTACACATAATTTACACATAATTTTTTTACACATGTTAACTACATAATTTACACATGTTAACTACATTTTTTTACACATGTCAACATGGAAAAGAATTAATCAATAAAAAAATAACAGGAAAAGAATTAATCAACAAAAAAATGTAGTTAACATGGAAAAGAATTTGCACACAATTTACACATAAATTGCAGTTTTTAGTTATGTAAGAATAAACATATAATAATGAATTTTACATAAAAATAAAGTTTGAAACAAGGAACGAATTAGTGGCATTGGTATCGTCCTGAAAAACAGGCAATGAATTTAAAAATAAACATTATAAAACGAATAAAAGAGAGAGTAAATTAGTGA
>NW_025230747.1:1957-8274 GCF_018294505.1 Triticum aestivum
AAATGTCCAAATGATTTGAAATTTGGAGCGGACATCACACACCAAATTATCTACCATGCCAATTTTTTTTGGAATTTATTGAATGTTTTTACTATTTGTTTTGATTTTTTTATTGAACGCAGATGCAGATGATCCTAGGAGCCAAAACAGCCTCACTCCTAAAGTGTACAAATATAACAATGGGCGTGATGTTTTGGCTCTGGGATAGTAATCACAATGAAAATAGTTTAGAATGAAACAGAACTGATTTTTGTTTTTCTAAAAACAGTAATTCTTCGTAAGTAAAAACTTCAATCGCACTGCAGCTTCATTTTTTTGTTGGTCTAGAAGGATAGTTTTCGATAATTCATCCTGAAGCCCGGGCTCAGCTGCTCCAGGTCAGCAAAAAATTCAAAACAAATATTAGAAAAATTCAAAAAATTCCAATTTTTTTGTGTGTGGTAGATAATTAGATGCGTGAGGTTCGCTGCAAAAATCAACTCGTTTGGACATTTGTGTAGGTCTCGGAAAAAAAGACAAATCGGGTCAAAACAGTTCATAAACAGTAAACATTTTTAGAGACCCCAGTTTTGTCTTTTTTGCACAGACTTGCTTAAATGTCCAAACGAGTTGATTTTTGCAGCGAACCTCACGCATCTAATTATCTATCATATAAAAAAATTTGGAATTTTTGGAATTTTTTTTGTATTCGTTTGATTTCATCGGTGAGCGAGGGTGCAGCTGAGCCCGGTTGCAGATTCGCCGCACTCCTTAGTTTTGGGCTTCAGTCGCGCATCTGCACTTTCACTTTCCCCATTGCGGCTGCACACCCCATCCTAGCTAGACTCCTCCGCCGCCGCCGCCGCCTCCCCCATGAGCTCCCCCTCCATGGCGGCCGCCCTCCACCGCCGCCCCCGCTCCCGCCCGCCTCTGGAAGACGAGGATCTGCTCTCCGAGATCTTCCTCCGCCTCCCGCCGCAGCCGTCCTCCCTCCCCCGCGCCTCCGCCGTCTGCAAGCGCTGGCGCCGCCTCGTCTTCGACCGCGGCTTCCTCCGCCGCTACCGCCAACACCACCGCCGCAGCCCTCCGCTCCTCGGTTTCTTCCGCAGCGACTATGCAGGCATCTCCTACACGCCTGCCATGGAGGCCCCCGATCGTGTCCCCGCCGGGCGCTTCTCTTTGCTTCTCTACGACAGCCGCGCCAGAATCCTCAGCTGCCGCCATGGACTCCTGCTCTTCGCCCGCTCATCGGGAAACCGGTTCCTGGTGTGGGACCCCGTCACCCGCGACCAGCACAGGCTTGTCGCGCCACCGCCGTTCGACATCTACGCAGCTCAGGTGGACGGGGCGGTGCTCCGGGCTGCTGGAGACGCCCACCACTTCCAGGTGGTATTGGTAAGCTACCAACAGAAGCAAGTGATCGCCTGCATTTACTCCTCGGAGACTGGTGTATGGAGTGATCTCATGCCAACATCGGTCCAACGCACGGCCGTGGGTTGTCAAGGCATGCCTGCTGTGTTGGTCGGGGATTCCCTTTACTTGCTGCTCTCTGACGGTGGTATAACTGTAATTCTTGAGGTTGATTTGAACAGGCAGAGCCTAGCTTTGATACAGGTGCCACTGTCTATGCTTGCCTATGGTCATCATAGGGACTATATGACACTTGCACGAGCAGAGGGTGGCGGGCTGGGTTTACTCTGGAAGGAAGGCTTCACCGCCCAGTTCTGGAAGATGAATGCTGGTTGTGATGGTGTTTCTTCATGGGTGTGGGGAAGAACTATTAAATTGGACAAGCTACTTTCCCTGAATTTAGAGGAGATAAAGCGCATACAGAGGATAGCGTATGCTGAGGAAAATAATGTGGCTTTCTTGCGGACAGTTTCCGGTGTCTTCATGGTCCAGCTTGAGTCATTGCAGTTCAGTAAACTTCCTGAAAAAAACAACTGTGCTATCTGCTATCCATTAGAAAGTGTCTATGCTGCAGGTAAATCCATGTCTTCAAACTCTGGTTATAACAAATCCATGTTGATTTTCGATAATTAGTTGATGGAATATGCCGTTCACATCCTTTTGTGTTAAGATAACCATTTTAAGTAGTGTCACATTACTTGTTTCTTTTGCTGCCTGATGACCTCTGCAACATATAGCGAATTAGTTCTGCAGTGCTTCTGTTGTGATGCTTGCGTGGTAGCTTTATTTGATGGTTATAATCTGGATTCACATCTGTTACTGGTTATGTAACAGTTGAACTAAATTTCATTGTTTGCCTTTTGACATATTCAAGAATTGTATATTGGTAGTGCTGTGGTGCAGGTTTTTGTCATGGTGAAAACAACTACATGTGAATATTCTCTAAATTTGATGGCTGTTTGGTTTTGTTTATCTTCCTAATGCTGTATCAGAACTGAGTTTTTTTTTCCAGATTACAGTCGTTAGTTATATAAATATATTCCTAATGTTGTATCTATTTAGCTTTCCATTAGAATGTTATTGGTTGTTTGACTTCTTATAATTGCAGAAACAAGCATTGGTGGTGGACATGGTGGAGCTGATCAAGATATGATAGTATTAGTATGATGTACTGGTTGAGCAGGAAAGCTTATCTTCTGAATGTATGCTGAGGTATCTGAAGTTCTGAACTGTTCTGTCAAAACCATGTATTTTTTCCCCTTTTTACTGCCATTCCTCATGTACTAAATTGCAAGAGAGGGTTGTAAGCTTTTCTCTACAATCTTTTGCTTAATTGTTCCCCACCTGGCCACTTCCCAACACGCTTTCATGGCAGGCTGCGTCGTGTTTCCCCATGCCCTGCTTCCTCATCCCTTCCTCAGCAGCTCTCCATTCTCTTCCTCATGCCTTCACCCACTTACATTCTCTTTTATTTGCTGATGTTTTAGCCCCTCCACTGGATATGCTCTTCGCTCGCCTCTCCCTTCCATCCAGCTGCCTTGCTTTCAGTTTACCTCCTTCTTGGTACTTCCCGAATCCCCTCTAGTAGTGCTGATTTTTCTCCCCCTAGCTCCTCAGATGACTGATGACTTTATGCCTTTCCCCCTTCTGTTCAAAATTTCTTTCCTACCCGGTCATAGATTATAGTGGTGTCATGTTAAGTGGTAGCAGAATGAAATACATCCTGTTTCATTTTTTCTTTTTGTTATAATTTTACCACTTCCTACATTGCCTTTGATTAGTTTTTTGTGGTTATGGATCCATCAGGTCGTAGTGTGATTTATATGTTCTTCTCCGCGTCAGTGACTGACAACTAACTATACCTGAGCATACTAAATTTGTATGAGCTTATCGCAATGCCGTTTCACATTGCTGCTTATTTTGGATCATTGTGATACCTAGTGAACTAATTATTGTAACGAAATTTTGAAGAGCATGCCTTCGTGAAATGTTGTACCACTGTTTATCGTTCTACTTGCAGTTAAGTATTGCAGATTTGTTGACACTTATTCTAGTTTTAGACCGTTTGCTTAAATATTGTCTCAGCACCTCTCACTGTTAGTTGCATATGCAATTGGAGTCCTACAAAATCAGCTGAATGGTATAAAACTTTAACGGCTTTTCCATGAATGCATGATGCAAATTTAGTTTTATTGATGTAGTCATTGGCTCATTGCCCTGCAGGTATCTAGAGTTATGTTCTGGTGTCTGAGATGCAGAAGGGGGCAAGGGGCTTGTTTGCTGCAACCCACAAGGAAAATTTGCCCTCTATTTAGGATGCACTAGTCAGCTGTGAAATGGACTTGTATGAATTAGTTGCTTATTTTGATCAACCTGGTTTATATCTAATTTCTGTAATCAATTGGCCAACTGGGCATGAAGACATAATGAGCTTGTACGATTAATTAGTACCTTTCGGCTGATCTTGCTTTCATTTTGTGTGTTATCATATTTTCACTGTTATCTTTTGATTGTGTTCCATGTTATATTAGGTAAGATGCCCCATTTAGTGTGTTTGTTTTTACCTGGTTCTACTAATGAGTGTTGAGTTCTTTTACTTTCCCTGAGATTCAGGAAAGGCTTGGATAAGATTACTAAGGCTTGGAGTATGAAATAAACATTCCACTTTGAGATATGCAAAATTTCACACAAGTGGTGCGCCGACACGCGGAACTCATTTTATTGATTCCTTCGGCTATCACAGCTGTTCAACATCATATGATCCCTTGATCTACATGTTCAGCTCTTTATTTTGAAGGTCACTTGGCGTTAGTTATTGCCCCACCTCTTGTTGCACTCAGCTATACAATCCGCAACACTTTATGCATCTGCAAAATAGCCAAGACGAGCACAAGATCCTCAGACCAGATGGTGATTCTTCTTTTTATCAATAGAAAAAAGAGAACAAATTGCCTCGATATTCAGGAGAATTCATCTACAAACAGAGCAAATGCAATTCAACTATACAAGTAAGGTGGACTGTTCACAGACGGAGTCCGTGCTGCAGACCATGATGCATGCGGCAAGGGTGTCCTCCTTGTCGACGCCGTTGCAGTTCCCGGCGCAGTCAACATTGCAGAGTCACCAAGGGGCTGTGCCTGCACCCATCGTGGCACTGCTGGTAACAGTCGCATAAGGAGCATGATGCACAGCGCGGCAACAGTGGCCGCCCTCTTCTTCACTTCCATCTCCTCTCCTTTCCTTGGACAAGCTATGACAAGAGAAGAGGAAGGGAACTGCTGTGGGAGTTTTCAGGTGACTGGTGGCTCTCTTACTCAGTCAGAGTGTGTGGCCTCTTACATATTGGAGTTCCAAGGGCAATATCAACATTTGACCTGGTTAATATTTAGTGTAACACAACAAAGTATTTCAGTATTTTCTAGCACATCAAATGATCCACAATTTCAGGTTTGGTTGTTTTGTAGCCAGTTTTGCCATGTTATCGGTTTCCTGAACAAGATGGTGCCCACTGCCAATTACGAGCCCCTAGTGGAGCACCTGAAAATAACCTTGGATCTTAAACCGATTAGACAAGCGCATGCTACTCATCTTTCTATTTTCTTTGTGAAGAGGCCTGTGCTGATGTAGAAAGAAAACCGAATGCAGTTTTCATACAATGCTGTTTAGCAGTAGTAAGGGACAGATTGCTATATTAAGTTCCTGGAGATGTAAAGTATCTGCCTGGAAAGACACCTCCTGTGAATTGAATTTGCACAATTCTCTTTTTCTTTAACAAAATTTACATCTATTCAGTAGCAATGCCACCGGGATAGTTTTTAATTTTTGAGACATGGTGAAGGCTTTGGTGTGTTAGCGGCTAATGTTTGAATTTGAATTATTTGATGAGTTAAATATACAGATGATGTATCCATGGGAGTGTGTTCTTCAGTGTGTTGGGTCTTGGGTGTGTGATTGTCGTTGTCGTTAAAAAACTATGTATGACACAGGGACATGTTGTTTTGCTCATCTTGACATGGGGATGGGGTGAACGAATCTCACACAGTAGAATCTTCTCTTTTGGTTAGTCTGGTAGATATGGAAATTGCCTGTAAGTTGCAATTTTTTTTTACTGAAATGTAACTGTACATATGAATATATCTATTGTTGGGAAGTTTGTTTACATATTTTCTTAGCATATGTCTCATTGTTATTTTTTTTACATTGTCATTGTGTAATCAGATTTTTCTGCTTTCCTACTCCAGAGAATGAACTATATGCCCATTGATCATTTAGCCTCTATTGGAACAGATGTTGCCAAAAACTCCCAAGTTGAAGGTGTGCCTCAAATTACCTTTGTTCTCTGTTTCTAATGTTAGTTTTGTCTAATAACTCTGGTGATTTCACATCGGAACTTTTGGCACAATTTTCAAGATGGTGTAGCTAATGTTTACTGTTTGAGCCATTCAAAATCTATGGATATGACTTCAATGGCTTTCCATGAATGTGTTGTACAGATTGGTTTGACTGATGCCATCATTGCCCTGCAGGTATCTAGAGTTACGGCCAAGATGCAGAAGTGGCTTGTTCGCTTGCTTCGATTAGTTAGTATCTTTCAATTGATCTTGCTTGCCTTCATTAGTATGTGTTCATCTTTTCACTGTTTTCTTTGATTCTGCATCAGATTTCTATTTAGGCCTCATTTTTTATTTAGGCCCCATTTTCCGCGTTTGTTCTTGGTGAATGTTTATCTGGTTCTCCCTGATGAATTTCAAATTATTTTGCTTTAGTTAACATTCAGACAAGGCTTGGATGAGTTTGCTGTATCAATCAGTACTTTTCGGTTGATTTTGCTTGCTTGCATGCTGTGCCTGTGCATATTTTCACTGCTTCTGTGTTACATCTGGTGGGGAGAATTCCGCGTCAGATTTATGCTTTTGTTTTTGTGAATT
>NW_025230747.1:8301-13111 GCF_018294505.1 Triticum aestivum
GGGCCGCAGACGGAGTCCGTGCTGCAGACCATGATGCACGCGGCAAGGGAGTCCTCCCTGTCGCCGACGTCGCAGTTGCCAGCACAGTTGACGTTGCAGAGCCACCAAGGGACGCTCTGCCTGCACCCGGGGTAGCACTGCCGGTAACAGTCGCAGAAGGACATGGCGGCCACCCGCTGCTGGGATGGCACTGACATGATGAGGAGCATGCAAAGGGCGGCAATGGTGGCCGCCCTCTTCACCTCCATCTCCTCTCCTTCGTCAGACGAGAAGAGAAGAGAATGGCGGCTGATGTGGAAGTTTTCAGGTGACTGGTGGTTCTCTTAGTCAGTTTAAGAGTGTCAAGTCTCTTATATATTGGAGTTTGAGGGTAATATGGACATTTGACCTGGATAGTTTGTAGTGTAACGCAACAAAGTGCTGTAGTATTTTCCAGCAAATCAGATGACCCACAATTTCAGGTCTGGTTGTTTTGTAGCCAGTTTTGCCATCTTATTAATTTCCTCAACAAGTTGGTGCCCACTGTCAATTACTAGCCCCTAGTGGAGCACCTGAAATAACCTTGGATCTTAAACAGATTAGATAAGCTCATGCTGCCCATCTTTCTATTTTCCCTGTGAAGAGACCTGTGGTGATGTAGACAGTAAACCGAATGCAGTGAGTAGCAGTTTTCATACAATTGCCGACTCAATTAGTAGTAGTGATGTAGTGAGGGAGAGATTGCTATTTTAGGTGCCTGAAAATGTGAACTCTCTCTCAGGTGGAGATTGTTTTGATGTAGACAGAAAACCAAATTCAGCCTCTAGATTAATTGTGCTGATGTAGACCTACTCCCTCCGTCCCATAATATAAGAGCATTTTCATACAATGCTCTTTAGTAGTAGTGAGGGAGAGATTGCTATTTTAAGTGCCTGGAAATGTGAATTGTCTGCCTGGAAAGACATCCCCTATGAACTGAATGTGCACAATTCTCTTTTTCTTCAACAAAATTTGCATATGTTCAGTAGCAATATTAATGCCACTGTGATAGTTTATTTCTTTTTTGAAATATGTTGAAGGCTTTTCTCAGTTGGCTAATGTTTGAATTTGAATTCTTTGATGAGTTAAACATACAATGTATACACGGGCATGTGTGCTTCAGCGTGTTGGGTGTGTGACTATATTGTCGTCGTTAAGAAACTATGTATGCTACGGGACATGTTGTGTTGCTCCTCTCGATATGCTCGGGAATGGGGTGGATGAATCTCGCAGTGGAATCTTCTCTTTTGATTGGTCTGGTAGATACGAGAAATTGCTTGTAAGTTCTATTTCTTTTTTACTGAAATGTAACTACAAATGAATATATCTAGTGTTAGGCAGTTTTCTTCATATTTTCTTAACTTAAGTCTCATTTCTAGCATATGGCATTGGTTATTGTTTAATCCAAACTGTATGTAGCTTTCTTTGTGACAATCTAATTTCTCAAATTTTGGTATGTAGGTTTTTAGCATTAAATATTTAACACATGATCAAATTGGACTTTGATTCACCGTTAATATTGCTTTCTTCATGAATTATACTTTTTACGGAAATAGTATTACATACCATTGGAAGTAGTGGTCAAAGTATTGTTTTTGATGCTGTGTAGGGCAAAACTGACATCTGTTTTGGACCGAAGGAAGTAGTGGTCAAAGTATTGTTTTTGATCCTGTACTTGATTCTTCTACTTATATGAATTGTATTAAATTCGACTTGGTAGCAACTTGCTATCTTGTGTATTTCTAAAAGGTATTGCCGGTGAGCTAGAAACCAGATTTTTCTGCTTTCCAACTCCATGAACGCATTATATGCCTATTGATCGTTTAGCCTCTAGTGGCACCAGATGTTGCCAAAAACTGCCACATTAAAAGTGTGCCTCAAATTACCTATTACCTATAATTCTGTGCTGATTTCACGTCGGAGCTTTTGGCACAATTTTCAAGATGGTTTAGCTAATCTTTACTGTTTGAGCGATACAAATCTACAGATATGACTTTAACAGCTTTCCACGAATGCCTTTTACAGATTGGTGTGACTGATTCCATGATTTTCCTGCAGGTATCTAGAATTACGTTCTGGTGTTCAAGATGCAGAAGTCGCTTGTTCGCTTGCTTCTGTTAGTTAGTACTCTGTACCTTCCATTGATCTTGCTTCGTCTTTTCAGTGTTTTCTTTGATTCTGCGTCAGGTTTATATTTAGGCCCCATTTTCTGCATTTGTTCTTGGTGAATGTTTATCTGGTTCTCACTGATGAATTTCGAATTATTTTTCTTTCGTTAACATTTAGGCAAGGCTTGAATGAGTTTGCTAATGTTTGTAATTTTTACGTGTTAACCTTATATGTCGCTTATTTCCTCTTAAAAAGAAGATAAATAGTTTGCTCATGCCATCTGGACAGAGGAAATTAATATTGTAGATGAATCAAAATAAGCAGGGTTTGCACATGCATTGATAATCTGAAGATTGACAAATTTTCACACAAGTGATGCACCAAAGCGAAACACATTTTATTGACTGATGCAGCAACCACAGCTGTTCGACATCATATGTTTATGATCCCATGACCGACCTGCTCGCAGCCCTTCAAGGTTAGTTGGCGCCACCCGCCACCCACATATCGTGGCAGACATTCCTGCAAACCTCAACATCTGCAAAATAGTCCAAGATCATCAGAACAGACGGCTCCTTTTCCCTTAGTGAAAAGAACACATTCTATCAATATATCCCCCACAAAAGAAAATATTCTACCACTGTACATGATAATTCATACATAAACAGTGCAAACGCATCCATACAGTTTGTGTGATGAAAACACATATTCTATCGAATATTCTATCAATATAAGGCAGGTTGTTAGTGTCTTACCGACTGACGGCCCTGGCTGGTCACAGATGGAGTCCATGTCGCAGGCGATCAAGCAGGAGGCAAGGCCATCAATGGCGTCGGGGCAGCGACCAGCACACTTGACCTTGCAGAACAACGGCGAGATCCTATCCTTGCACCCAGGGTAGCAGTGCTGGTAGCACATGCAGTTGACTCCAGAGGGCTGCTGATGGGATGGCTTTGGCTGCGCGAGGAGAAGGAGCATGCACAGGGCAGCAATGGCGGCTGCTCTATTCTTCCCCTCCATCTCCTTGGCCTCACACTCACAGTCGTACTGTAGAAGAGAAGAGAAGAGAACTCCTGTGGTGAGTGGTGGCCCTGTCATTCAACCAGAGTGTGGGCTCTTATATATTGGAGTTCTGAGGGCAATATTGACATTTCACCCAGATAATTCGTAAATCGTAATGGAGCCGATAATAGTATTTAACAATTTTCCAGCAATTCGAATTACTGTAATTTTAAGTTGGAATGTCAAGTAGCCAATTTTGCCATAGTATCCATTTCCTGAACAAGATGGGGCTTTATGTACTGTCAGTCTGTCACTTGTCCCTAGTGGTGCACCTGAAAATAACCATGGCTGGTTAGACAACCACATGCTGTTCACCTTATGAGCTGTGAAGCTGCCTGTGTTGATATAGAAAGAAAACTGGATGCAGTTCTATACAATGCTGTTTATATAAGGCTGCAAAGTTCCTGTTTATATGATTCTATACAGCTGCATGCAGGGAGATCAATCAGAGTTCATTGCCAGCTTACAAGCTTCTGAATGTAATTACAATGGAATAGTCCACGCAAGAAAAAAAAAACCAGACAAGCCATTTTGAAGCTGCCTGTGCTGTTGTAGAAAGAAAACCGAATGCAGTTTTCACAATTATATGGGATGACACGTACCACTGGAAATTGTTATACATGTGTTTAAGTATCACTTGCTGTTTAGTAGTAGTAAGGGGCAGATTGCTATTTTAAATGCCTAGAGATGTGAATATCTCCTATAAACTGAATTTGCATAATTCTCTTTTCCTTTTAACAAAATTTGCATCTATTCAGTAGCTTGCTACGATATAGTACAGGGACAGTTGGCCATCTTCGTTCAGATATCATACAGATGATTAGTTAAACATACAGATGTTGTATAAGCGGGTGTGTGGGCTTCAGTGTGGCGTGTGTGAGTATCGTTGTCGTACAAATCTATGCAAGATACAAGGACATGTAGTGTTGCTCCAGTCGATATGGTCAGTAATGTCGTGAATGAATCTCGCACCGTGCAATCTTCTCTTTTGATTTGTCTGGTGGATATGTGAAATTGCCTGTAAGATGTTAATATCCCGCCGCCCCTCTGAAATGTAACATATGAATAGATATAGTAATTGTGGTGAATGAATTTCACACGGTAAAAGTAACTGTAAGTTGTATTTTCTTACTGAAATGTAACTACACTACACATATGACTATATATCTAGTGTTACGCAGTTTGCTTACATATTTTCCTAGCACATCTCTCGTTGTGGGTCTAACTTGCATATGTTGTTGGCCATTGTCTGATCCAAACTGTATGTAGCTTTGCTTTGTGGCAGTTTAATTTCTTAAGTTTGGTCATGATAGACTTATAGCATTTCATATTAAACACATGATCAAAATGGTATGACTAATTTCACCATTAATACAACTTTCATCACAAATTGCACCTTTTACGAACATAGTACTTGTATTTAGAAGTAGTGGTCAACATGGACGTGGAGTTTCTGCACCCGAGCTCATTTGAGCTCGGGTGAACAGTAAAATCGAAAAAAAATCGAAAAATTTTCAAAAAAATTCCAATTTTTTTTGGGAGAAACATTGACAAAAGTTTTAAGTGCTTGCAAAAATTCGTCGTGAAATCACATTTCTAGAAGGCGTGGCAAAAAAAAAAA
>NW_025230748.1:0-3788 GCF_018294505.1 Triticum aestivum
CGGTGGAATTTTTGGGCCAAGTCAGTAATGGCGCACCGTGGGAGTGGTGTGCCATTACTAGTTTAACTAGTAATGGCGCACTACACACACGGTGCGCCATTACTAGTTTTGAAAAAAAAATAAAAAGAATTGACAAAAAATTACTAGTGGCGCACCGTGGGTGTGGTGCGCCATTACTAGTTTAACTAGTAATGGCGCACTATCCCCTGGTGCGCCATTACTAGTTTTGAAAAAAAATGAAAAAAATACTAGTGGCGCACCGTGGATGTGGTGCACCATTACTAGTTTAACTAGTAATGGCGCACTGTCCCCTGGTGCGCTATTACTAGTTTTGAAAAAAAATAAAAAAAATTGTTACTAGTGGCGCACCAACACATGGTGCGCCATTAGTATATAGTAGTGGCGCACCACATGTCTGATGCGCCATTACTGTCCATATCGTCTATAGCCCTTTTCCTAGTAGTGCAGGATGCGACAAGCAAAAGGAGATCAAAAAGCCCGTAGTTGGTAATCTGGCTACTTCTAATGGTGATATTGTTATTGTTCAGCAGGGTTCCATGGTTGATGATCATGAGGCGAGCACAAGCAAAGCCAAACCAAGGGATCCCAAATATACTCAACCTAAGTGATGTCCTCCCGTTTTAACTAAGACCATGAAATGGAGATTACAACACATGAGGAACCACGAGAAGGTAGAACACAAAGAGGAGAGTCAAATGGACGAATTGTTTAGTGAAATTCGGCCCATAGCACTCACAAACATAAGTGTGGAGATCTAAACAAAAACAAAATACAGATGCTTCTACATTAGCTGCAGCAACACCTTCACCACCAAAAGTGAATGATGCGACCCCTATTACATCGTCCACACTACCTGAAACATCCCCTTCAATTGAGGAATCTTTAAACCCAATATACACATTGGGAGATGAAGACGAGATGGTGGATTATGAATCTAAGACGGTTCGGGAAGAAGGGGAGGCAGCCCAGCTGAATTTTGGTCCGAAGAATGCTATTTTCGAGAAGCCAAGAGAACCGGTGAAACACCTGAAGCCATTGTACCTCAAAGGTAATATTACACTAGTAGAAAAAGGACCTAATGTGAGACAGATTAGTCCCGGTTCGATTTTGGCCCAGTACTAATGGTACCATTAGTGCCGGTTCGAACGGCTATGCATTAATGCCGGTTCGTTTTGAACCTTTACTACCGGTTCGTGCCACGAACCGGTACTAAAGGGGTGGTGGCAGGCTGGCGTCAGGCCGGTGGCCCGCGATCACCTTTAGTACCGGTTCGTGGCACAAATCGGTACTAAACGGCTAACCTTTAGTACCGGTTCGTGGCACAAACCGGTACTAGACGGCTAACCTTTAGTATCGGTTCGTGCCATGAACCGGTAATAAAGGGGTTTGACATATAGTCCCGGTTGGAGACACAAACTCTATCCCCCCCCCACGAATCGTATGCAAATTTTAAACTCTACCCCCTGGTATCGCCATTTCAGTTTTGAAAAATACAAAAGAAAATGATAAAAAATTCAAAAAATAAAATTCTTCGAGATGTAGTTATATTACTACATCTACTAGTTAGGAAAATTAAAAAACTTAAATTTGGACATGTTTTGCAAAAAGTGTAGGGAAAATGTAAAACGGCTATAACTTTTGCATATGATGTCGGAAAAAAACGTATAATATATCAAAAAATTCAGCATGAAAATCCGCTTCCGATTTAGACGGCCTATGGCCTGTTTGAAATTTATTAGAATCCTCATATTCCAAAAGGAAAAAAAGATATTGTCAAATTTCAGTTTTTTTAAATTTTGGTTAAATCTAGTCAACCTATGGTCAAACTACTTATTCAAGAAGTATTAACGTTGCTACATAATTATTCAAGAATATTAGTGTTACTAAATAATTATATCAATTTTTTGAATTTTGGTCAAATCTGGTCAAACTATGGTCAAACTGTGGTCAAACTATGGTCAAATTGTGGTCAAACTTATTCAAGAAATATTAGTGTTACTAACTGTATTTTAGAATAATAGTTCCAAACTCAAACAGTGAAACGTGTGACCTAATGCTCAAGCTAAACCGCTGAGGGTTAATAGGATTGACAACTTACATTTGTCAGGAAAACAACAAGTACACACTTGGAAAGTAGGGGGAATAGAACTCCGAAGTTAAGCGTGCTCAGGATGGGGGAGTGAGAGGATGGGTGACCGGCCGGGAAGTTAGACGATTTGGAATGAGTGATCCACACTTGAGCAGTTAAGAGGGGTGATTAGAGACTAAATTATCAAATAATTTAGAAAATTGAAAATCGAAAAAAAATCAAATATTTTTTTTAAAAAAATACCTTTATTACCGGTTGGTAACACCAACAGGTACTAAAGGTCCCCCATACCACGGCGCGATCTCACGCCACGTGGTGGGCCTTTAGTGGAGGTTCGTGACGAACCGGTACTAAAGGGGGGGGGGGGCTTTAGTCTCCATCCTTTAGTGCCGGTTGCAGAATCAGCACTAAAGGCCCTTACGAATCGGTTTTAAAGCTCCAATTTCTACTAGTGTCAACGGATCGCCGGTTGCTAGGATGCTAGTTGATGGTGGTGCTGTGGTAAATCTTATGCCCTACTCGGTCTTCAAAAAGTTGGGGTTAGATGATGATGCATTGATGAAGACCAATATGATACTTAATGGATTCGAGGTAAAGAAAAGACAGAGGCCAAAGGTGTGATGTGCATGGAACTCGCCGTGGGAAGCAAAATTTTGGCCACCACATTCTTCATCGCCAAGGTACAAGGTAACTATAATGTTATATTAGGTCACGATTGGGTTCATGCTAACCAATGTGTGCCATCTACCATTCATCAATTTTTAATACAATGGATCGATAATGAGGTAGAAATCATTCACGCGGATAATTTGGCTTATGTTGCTTTGGCCGATACATCGGTGGATTGGAATCATCCCGATGTTACTTGCTTAACAGGGCGTGACCTCTCGGAGTTTGATTTCCTTAGTGCTACAAGGAACGGGTTCATTCCCATCTCTTTAAAGCCAATTGGTGGTAATCGGTTACTAGGTATGATGTGAACCAAAAGTTAAAATCAATGGCCGATATACAATTATCGCCCTAAGCATAAACATAGTCAATACATAATTATCATCCTGAGAAAAATAAATGGCCGATGGAGTGTTGACATCGTCCTTAGAAAAAACATCGTGCAAGTTACTTTTCGGCACACAAGTTTGCCGAAAAATAGGGGGGCATGTGTTGACACCCGATTTTGGCATGGTCAATAACTTAATTAATATGGCCTCAAATGGAGAACTGATCTACATGAAAGAGTTTTGTATTGTCCATATGAAAAACTTTCAAGTTTGGGCCATCTCCATCCGATCTCATCTCGAAGGCCGAAGTTGTGTTCGAAATACTGAGATTTTGTATTCAGAACACTATTCGGCTGATTACGCCCCCAAGACGGCCTCATATGGAAAAACATTCTACAGGCATTGTCTTCGTATCGTCGAAGCGATCGGTTTTAATATAACAATCATCCATACCCGGGTTCGTATGCAAAAGTTAGAGCAATTGGAGTGCAGCCCTGTCACGAGGCGACATGTGGCGCGCACCACCAGACGCATGTCTGATGGGTAGTGCGAGGGAACAATCTGTTTTGCGCGACAGATTTGACCCTCAAGATGACCTCTGATCAAAAACCATTCAACATGAAAGTTGTTCGTGTCGTCGAAACGGTCAAGATTGCTTTTGGGCTCATTTCCAACCAAGA
>NW_025230748.1:5680-6178 GCF_018294505.1 Triticum aestivum
GGCTACAACATCAACTTAGATGCGCTGTTGTTTCTGCCGATCATCATCCAAGTTATTGTCACAGTTCCGCGCACACATTTAGGCACTCAAAATCAAACTCCTGGTATGCCTAATCAAGATGACTAAGTGCCCTGGCCAAGCAGGCTTTCATCCTCGGTAGAAGAACTATTACACAACCTTCCAGCGATGTTCCGGACCAGGCACGATAGGAATAGATCGGTGACCAAACAAACCATATGTACGTCAGGAGCTAGAGTAGTCATCTAGTTAATCCTTCTCATTAATCAAACCATATGTTCGTTAGCAAATCAAAAGTAGGACCTCAATTCTATACACCTAATCCCATCAATTTATATATGAAATTTCCTCACATATCAGCAAACCTTCTGGTGATCCAAGAAACAGAGAGAAATTAACTCCCAAAGATTATGTCTCAGCTAAAATCCCTGAAATATCAGCAAGCCTTCTCGTGATCCAAGAATCTAGATAAAGAAGACA
>NW_025230748.1:8805-9424 GCF_018294505.1 Triticum aestivum
TTTTTTTGTGTGGTAGATAAATTGATGCGTGAGGTTCTCTTCAATTTGTAGATCATTTGGACATCTGAGCATCTCTCAGCAAAAAAGACAAATCGGATCAGAACAGTGCTTGAACAGTAAACATTTATATAGTCCCCAAATTTGTCGTTTTTGCCGAGGGCTGCTCAGATGTCCAAATGATTTGAAAATTGAAGCGAACCTCACGCATCAAATTATCTACTACACAAAAAAATATGTTTTTTTTTTAATTTTTCTAGTATTTGATTTGATTTTTTTGGTTAGGGTGGGTGCAACTGAGCCGGGCTCAGAAGTGGATTACCGTTCACATTTAATTGTAATTAGTCAGACACAAGAAAGAAGAAAAAAACTAGATCTTGAAATGTAGGTTGTTATCTCTTACGAGAGAGGGGTCCAAACTCATAAAATCTCTGTGTCACACTTGCCCCTAGCAATATCTAGCCTCGTCCTTACCCCTTCTCTCTATTGTTGGAGTCATCCCCATGAAACTGTTGGCGGCGCCTGCGAACTTGTCATCATCGCCGTCGTGCCGCCGTGATAGATGCGGGGCGTCCCGATCTTTCGATGAGATGATAACTATCGATTTGGTGGAGTCGACTTT
>NW_025230748.1:11449-13106 GCF_018294505.1 Triticum aestivum
TTGTGAGTACGGGCCTCGCACATGGTGATGTCGGCATTTGTCGGCACGTACGGTGGCGCCGGCCTCTGCCATTGCCGCGTCCACCTCGCCAGCCTTCGGTGAGATCGTCCGTCTGGCGGGTTGCCAGCCACCGCAACGGCGACGATCTACTACTTTTGTTCGTACGGGAGGCTGTCCCATAAGGCTTTGGAGCTCAAGGAGGGGATGGCGGGTGCGGTGCGGAGAGGAGATAGATAGCAAAAGACGGTGGATGGATGCGACTGTGTTCCATGCCTCGGTTTTAAATAGCGGGCGGAGGGCCGGCCAGGCTTCAAGGTCTTTGATGGTGGATGGCAGATGGGCGGATGGGTGTCGCCGGAGTAGGTTCCTCGGCAACCATGTATGTTAAATGTAGGGGGTGGACCGACGTTAAATGTAGGGGGTGGACGGACTCGTGCCGTTTGAATGCGGGGAGACGTCGCGTGCACCTGGAAGCGGTGCGGGCGGCACTCTTGGCCGGCGTGCCGCTTCAGTGCCGAATTTTATACCTAAAGAAATTGTTTCCTGAAATTGTTGCAAAGTTTCATGGGCGGCGGTGTGAATAAAATCATTAGTACGCATTACCGATTTTATTTTCTTTCTGAAATAAAAGAAGGATTTGATTATGTTGTTTGGGCGCAAAATGCATAAAAGCAAGTAAATGGTTCCATGGGCGGCGGTGTGAACTAGGAAATCGGTTGCGCCCTGAATTAGCTGCAAAGCTTCTCATAAATTCCTGCATTCCAGTCATACATGTTTCCCCCATTATATCCCCGCAAGATCTACTCATCATGGGGGTGTTGAAAGGGCCGCTCGAGCCGTGATTGTGTGGCTGTTTAGGAATGGCAGGCGATGGACTCTTGTAAATGGTTGGACAACAGTCTGCGTTATGGGGACACTCCTGCCTGTTGGAGCTGAAGAAGAACGTGAGGGAGAGAGCTTACCATGGTTGTCCATGTCATTTCTTCCCCGGGATATCTTACCTCTAGTTTGTAGCAGAACAAGATGATGGGAGCTATGGCACAGCACCTGCTCAGAAGCAAATTTCCCCTGCTCTTTCTTGTACTCTGAAATCTTTATCATAAGACTGGCAAAAACAGAACACGCAGTCATACACAAAGTGAAAAGGTTTCAGCACAAGCTTCACTCTGCAATTTGGAGTTCATCTTCTCCAAGCTTCCGATCTTCGAGCAGCCTATTTCTACCAGAGTTTACAGAACAGGAAAATAGAAGGACTCCACACTGAAGATTCCCTTGAAGATGGCTATTTTTAGGCATGATGACCATTTGTATGTGGAGGAGGAGGATGCCATGTCCTAGCTAGTTCAGAGGAATGTGGGAGGAATTCAGAGATGAACAGAACTCAAAGAGGAATGCTTTGCCTGATCCATGAACACTGGCGGCCAGGGGATAACCCAAATACAAGATAGAGGAGTCTCGGGCACCATATCTCTGGGTTTTTTTTAGCCTTACAAGAGGTAAGCATGAAATGAAGAAGAAGAAGGCATCCACCGTGGAGAGAGCCACAACGACAGGCATGGCGCGGGAGCGATCGGACGGAACAATCAACGATCCAGGAGGACTGACTTGACTTAAAAGTGAAGCCATAGGTAGCAGCCTCGGCCGTCGGATGGTGATC
>NW_025230749.1:0-2876 GCF_018294505.1 Triticum aestivum
TAAACGCACCCCGAGGTTCATCAATCGTGGAAATCGCTCTGAGTCCCCAAAACGCTGAGTAATAATGCGCGAAACCGCGAGTAATAGTCCATGAAACGAGAATCACTCTAGGGCCCCAAAACGGTGAGTAATAGTCCAGGAAACGGGCCAGAATCGGCCAGAACCACGAGTGTTGACGATAGGCATGTAAACGCACCTGGGGTTCGACAACCATGGAAATCACTCCGGGACCCCAAAACAGTGAGCGTGAGCAATAGTCCATGAAACGGGCCAGAATCGACCAAAACTGCGAGTATTGATGACCAACACGTAAGCACACCTTGGGGTTCAACAACTATGAAAATCGCTTCGGGACCCCAAAACGTTGAGTAATAGTCCACGAAACGGGTCAGAATTGGACAAAACTGTGAGAGTTGAAGACCAACACGTAAACGCACGACGGGGTTCGTCAATTGTGGAAATGACTCCGGGACCCCAATACAGACTAATAGTCCAAGAAACATGCCAGAATCGGCCAAAACTGTGATTGTTGATGACCGATACGTAAGCACACCTTGGGGTTCAACAACTATGGAAATCGCTTCGGGACCCCAAAACGGTGAATAATAGTCCACGAAACGGGTCAGAATTGGACAGAACTGTGAGTGTTGACGACGGACACATAAACGCACCCCAGGGTTCATCAATCATGGAAATCACTCTGGTCCCCAAAACGCTGAGTAATAGTGCACGAAACCGCGAGTAATAATCCATTAAACGAGAATCGCTTTGGAACCCCAAAACGATGAGTAATAGTCCATGAAACGGGCCAGAAACGGTCGAAACCACGAGTGTTGATGATCGACACGTAAGCGCACCTTGGAGTTCGATAACCATGGAAATCACTCCGGGACCCCGAAATTGTGAGTAATAGTGCATGAAGCGGGCCAGAATCGGCCAAAACTGCGAGTGTTGATGATCAACACGTAAACACACCTTGGGGTTCAACAACTATGGAAATTGCTTCGGGACCCGAAAACGATGAGTAATAGTCCACAGAACGGGTCAGAATTGGACAAAACTGTGAGTATTGACAACTGACACATAAACGCACCCCGGGGTTCATCAATCGTGGAAATCGCTCTGGGTCCCCAAAACGGCGAGTAATAGTCCACGAAACGGACAAGAATCGGCCAAATATGTGAGTGTTGATGATCGACACGTAAACGCACCCCGAGGTTCATCAATCGTGGAAATGACTCCGGGACCCCAAAACAGAGTAATAGTCCAAGAAACGGGCCAGAATCAGCCCGAACTGTGATTGTTGATGACCGACACATAAGCGCACCTTGGAGTTCGACAACCATGGAAATCGCTTTAGGTCCCAAAAACGGTGAGTAATAGTCCATGAAACGGGCCAGAATCGGCCAAAACTACAAGTGTTGAATACCAACACGTAAGCACACCTTGGGGTTCAACAACTATGAAAATCGCTTCGGGACCCCAAAACGTTGAGTAATAGTCCACGAAACGGGTCAGAATTGGACAAAACTATGAGAGTTGAAGACCAACACATAAACGCATCCCGGGGTTCATCAATCGTGGAAATCGCTCTGGGTCCCCAAAACGCTGAGTAATAGTGCATGAAACGGACAAGAATCGGCCAAATATGTGAGTGTTGACGACGGACACATAAACGCACCCCGGGGTTCATCAATCGTGGAAATCGCTCTGAGTCCCCAAAACGCTGAGTAATAATGCGCGAAACCGCGAGTAATAGTCCATGAAACGAGAATCACTCTAGGGCCCCAAAACCGTGAGTAATAATCCAGGAAACGGGCCAGAATCGGCCAGAACCACGAGTGTTGACGATAGGCATGTAAACGCACCTGGGGTTCGACAACCATGGAAATCACTCCGGGACCCCAAAACAGTGAGCGTGAGCAATAGTCCATGAAACGGGCCAGAATCGACCAAAACTGCGAGTATTGATAACCAACACGTAAGCACACCTTGGGGTTCAACAACTATGAAAATCGCTTCGGGACCCCAAAACGTTGAGTAATAGTCCACGAAACGGGTGAGAATTGGACAAAACTGTGAGAGTTGAAGACCAACACGTAAACGCACGACGGGGTTCGTCAATTGTGGAAATGACTCCGGGACCCCAATACAGACTAATAGTCCAAGAAACATGCCAGAATCGGCCAAAACTGTGATTGTTGATGACCGATACGTAAGCACACCTTGGGGTTCAACAACTATGGAAATCGCTTCGGGACCCCAAAACGGTGAATAATAGTCCACGAAACGGGTCAGAATTGGACAGAACTGTGAGTGTTGACGATGGACACATAAACGCACCCCAGGGTTCATCAATCGTGGAAATCACTCTGGTCCCCAAAACGCTGAGTAATAGTGCACGAAACCGCGAGTAATAATCCATTAAACGAGAATCGCTTTGGAACCCCAAAACGATGAGTAATAGTCCATGAAACGGGCCAGAAACGGTCGAAACCACGAGTGTTGATGATCGACACGTAAGCGCACGTTGGAGTTCGATAACCATGGAAATCACTCCAGAACCCCGAAACGGTGAGTAATAGTGCATGAAACGGGCCAGAAACGGTCGAAACCACGAGTGTTGATGACCAATACGTAAGCACACCTTGGGGTTCAACAACTATGGAAATCACTTCGGGACCCGAAAACGATGAGTAATAGTCCACGAAACGGGTCAGATTTGGCCAAAGCTGTGAGTGTTGACGACGGACACATAAACGCACTCCAGGGTTCATCAATCGTGGAAATCGCTCTGGGTCCCCAAAACGCTGAGTAATAATGCACGAAACCGCGAGTAATAGTCCATGAAATGAGAATCACTTTCGGACCCCAAA
>NW_025230749.1:3963-6066 GCF_018294505.1 Triticum aestivum
AGTGTTGACGATAGGCACGTAAACGCACCCGGGGGTCGACAACCATGGAAATCACTCCGGGACCCCAAAACAGTGAGCAATAGTCCATGAAACGGGCCAGAATCGACCAAAACTGCGAGTGTTGATGACCAACACGTAAGCACACCTTGGAGTTCGACAACCATGGAAATCGCTTTGGGACCCCAAAACGGTGAGTAATAGTCCACGAAACGGGCCAGAATCGGCCAAAACTGCGAGTGTTGATGACCAACACACAAGCACACCTTGGGTTCAACAACTATGAAAATCGCTTCGGGACCCCAAAACGTTGAGTAATAGTCCACGAAACAGGTCAGAATTGGACAAAACTATGAGAGTTAACGACGGACACATAAACGCATCCCGGGATTCATCAATCGTGGAAATCGCTCTGGGTCCTCAAAACGCAGAGTAATAGTGCACGAAACGGACAAGAAACGGCCAAATATGTGAGTGTTGATGACCAACATGTAAACGCACCCCGGGGTTCGTCAATCATGGAAATGACTCCGGGACCCCAAAACAGAGTAATAGTCCAAGAAACGGGCCAGAATCGGCCAAAGCTGTGATTGTTGATGACTGACACGTAAGCACACCTTGGGGGTCAACAACTATGGAAATCGCTTCGGGACCCCAAAACGGGTCAGAATTGGACAAAACTGTGAGTGTTGACGACGGACACATAAACGCACCCCGGGGTTCATCAATCGTGGAAATCGCTCTGGGTCCCCAAAACGCTGAGTAATAGTGCACGAAACCGCGAGTAATAGTCCCTGAAACGAAAATCGCTTTGGGACCCCAAAACGGTGAGTAATAGTCCATGAAACGGGCAAGAAACGGCCGAAACCGCAAGTGTTGATGATCGACACATAAGCGCACCTTGGAGTTCGATAACCATGGAAATCACTCCGGGACCCCGAAATGGTGAGTAATAGTGCATGAAGCGGGCCAGAATCGGCCAAAACTGCGAGTGTTGATGATCAACACGTAAACACACCTTGGGGTTCACCAACTATGGAAATTGCTTCGGGACCCGAAAACGATGAGTAATAGTCCACGAAACGGGTCAGAATTGGACAAAACTGTGAGTGTTGACAACTGACACATAAACGCACCCCGAGGTTCATCAATCGTGGAAATCGCTCTGGGTCCCCAAAGCGGCGAGTAATAGTCCACAAAACGGATAAGAATCGGCCAAATATGTGAGTGTTGATGATCGACACGTAAACGCACCCCGAGGTTCGTCAATCGTGGAAATGACTCCGGGACCCCAAAAGAGAGTAATAGTCCAAGAAACGGGCCAGAATCATCCCGAACTGTGATTGTTGATGACCAACACATAAGCGCACCTTGGAGTTCGACAACCATGGAAATCGCTTCGGGACCCCAAAACGGTGAATAATAGTCCACGAAACGGGTCAGAATTGGACAGAACTGTGAGTGTTGACGACAGACACATAAACGCACCCCGGGGTTCATCAATCGTGGAAATTACTCTGGTCCCCAAAACGCTGAGTAATAGTGCACGAAACCGCGAGTAATAATCCATGAAACGAGAATCACTTTGGAACCCCAAAACGACGAGTAATAGTCCATGAAACGGGCCAGAAACGGTCGAAACCACGAGTGTTGATGATCGACACGTAAGCGCACCTTGGAGTTCGATAACCATGGAAATCACTCCGGAACCCCGAAACGGTGAGTAATAGTGCATGAAACGGGCCAGAATCGGCCAAAACTGCGAGTGTTGATGACCAATACGTAAGCACACCTTGGGGTTCAACAACTATGGAAATCACTTCGGGACCCGAAAACGATGAGTAATAGTCCACGAAACGGGTCAGATTTGGCCAAAGCTGTGAGTGTTGACGACGGACACATAAACACACTCCGGGGTTCATCAATCATGGAAATCGCTCTGGGTCCCCAAAGCGGCGAGTAATAGTCCACAAAACGGATAAGAATCGGCCAAATATGTGAGTGTTGATGATCGACACGTAAACGCACCCCGAGGTTCGTCAATCGTGGAAATGACTCCGGGACCCCAAAAGAGAGTAATAGTCCAAGAAACGGGCCAGAATCATC
>NW_025230749.1:9184-13104 GCF_018294505.1 Triticum aestivum
ACGACGGACACATAAACGCATCCCGGGATTCATCAATCGTGGAAATCGCTCTGGGTCCTCAAAACGCAGAGTAATAGTGCACGAAACGGACAAGAAACGGCCAAATATGTGAGTGTTGATGACCAACATGTAAACGCACCCCGGGGTTCGTCAATCATGGAAATGACTCCGGGACCCCAAAACAGAGTAATAGTCCAAGAAACGGGCCAGAATCGGCCAAAACTGTGATTGTTGATGACTGACACGTAAGCACACCTTGGGGTTCAACAACTATGGAAATCGCTTCGGGACCCCAAAACGGGTCAGAATTGGACAAAACTGTGAGTGTTGACGACGGACACATAAACGCACCCCGGGGTTCATCAATCGTGGAAATCGCTCTGGGTCCCCAAAACGCTGAGTAATAGTGCACGAAACCGCGAGTAATAGTCCATGAAACGAAAATCGCTTTGGGACCCCAAAACGGTGAGTAATAGTCCATGAAACGGGCAAGAAACGGCCGAAACCGCAAGTGTTGATGATCGACACATAAGCGCACCTTGGAGTTCGATAACCATGGAAATCACTCCGGGAGCCCGAAATGTTGAGTAATAGTGCATGAAGCGGGCCAGAATCGGCCAAAACTGCGAGTGTTGATGATCAACACGTAAACACACCTTGGGGTTCACCAACTATGGAAATTGCTTCAGGACCCGAAAACGATGAGTAATAGTCCACGAAACGGGTCAGAATTGGACAAAACTGTGAGTGTTGACAACTGACACATAAACGCACCCCGAGGTTCATCAATCATGGAAATCGCTCTGGGTCCCCAAAGCGGCGAGTAATAGTCCACAAAACGGATAAGAATCGGCCAAATATGTGAGTGTTGATGATCGACACGTAAACGCACCCCGAGGTTCGTCAATCGTGGAAATGACTCCGGGACCCCAAAAGAGAGTAATAGTCCAAGAAACGGGCCAGAATCATCCCGAACTGTGATTGTTGATGACCAACACATAAGCGCACCTTGGAGTTCGACAACCATGGAAATCGCTTCGGGACCCCAAAACGGTGAATAATAGTCCACGAAACGGGTCAGAATTGGACAGAACTGTGAGTGTTGACGACAGACACATAAACGCACCCCGGGGTTCTTCAATCGTGGAAATTACTCTGGTCCCCAAAATGCTGAGTAATAGTGCACGAAACCGCGAGTAATAATCCATGAAACGAGAATCGCTTTGGAACCCCAAAACGACGAGTAATAGTCCATGAAACGGGACAGAAACGGTCGAAACCACGAGTGTTGATGATCGACACGTAAGCGCACCTTGGAGTTCGATAACCATGGAAATCACTCCGGAACCCCGAAACGGTGAGTAATAGTGCATGAAACGGGCCAGAATCGGCCAAAACTGCGAGTGTTGATGACCAATACGTAAGCACACCTTGGGGTTCAACAACTATGGAAATCACTTCGGGACCCGAAAACGATGAGTAATAGTCCACGAAACGGGTCAGATTTGGCCAAAGCTGTGAGTGTTGACGACGGACACATAAACGCACTCCGGGGTTCATCAATCGTGGAAATCGCTCTGGGTCCCCAAAACGCTGAGTAATAATGCACGAAACCGCGAGTAATAGTCCATGAAATGAGAATCGCTTTCGGACCCCAAAACGGTGAGTAATAGTCCATGAAACGGGCCAGAATCGGCCAAAACCAAGAGTGTTGACGATAGGCACGTAAACGCACCCGGGGGTCGACAACCATGGAAATCACTCCGGGACCCCAAAACAGTGAGCAATAGTCCATGAAACGGGCCAGAATCGACCAAAACTGCGAGTGTTGATGACCAACACGTAAGCACACCTTGGAGTTCGACAACCATGGAAATCGCTTTGGGACCCCAAAACGGTGAGTAATAGTCCACGAAACGGGCCAGAATCGGCCAAAACTGCGAGTGTTGATGACCAACACATAAGCACACCTTGGGTTCAACAACTATGAAAATCGCTTCGGGACCCCAAAACGTTGAGTAATAGTCCACGAAACAGGTCAGAATTGGACAAAACTATGAGAGTTGACGACGGACACATAAACGCATCCCGGGATTCATCAATCGTGGAAATCGCTCTGGGTCCTCAAAACGCAGAGTAATAGTGCACGAAACGGACAAGAAACGGCCAAATATGTGAGTGTTGATGACCAACATGTAAACGCACCCCGGGGTTCGTCAATCATGGAAATGACTCCGGGACCCCAAAACAGAGTAATAGTCCAAGAAACGGGCCAGAATCGGCCAAAACTGTGATTGTTGATGACTGACACGTAAGCACACCTTGGGGTTCAACAACTATGGAAATCGCTTCGGGACCCCAAAACGGGTCAGAATTGGACAAAACTGTGAGTGTTGACGACGGACACATAAACGCACCCCGGGGTTCATCAATCGTGGAAATCGCTCTGGGTCCCCAAAACGCTGAGTAATAGTGCACGAAACCGCGAGTAATAGTCCATGAAACGAAAATCGCTTTGGGACCCCAAAACGGTGAGTAATAGTCCATGAAACGGGCAAGAAACGCCCGAAACCGCAAGTGTTGATGATCGACACATAAGCGCACCTTGGAGTTCGATAACCATGGAAATCACTCCGGGACCCCGAAATGGTGAGTAATAGTGCATGAAGCGGGCCAGAATCGGCCAAAACTGCGAGTGTTGATGATCAACACGTAAACACACCTTGGGGTTCACCAACTATGGAAATTGCTTCGGGACCCGAAAACGATGAGTAATAGTCCACGAAACGGGTCAGAATTGGACAAAACTGTGAGTGTTGACAACTGACACATAAACGCACCCCGAGGTTCATCAATCGTGGAAATCGCTCTGGGTCCCCAAAGCGGCGAGTAATAGTCCACAAAACGGATAAGAATCGGCCAAATATGTGAGTGTTGATGATCGACACGTAAACGCACCCCGAGGTTCGTCAATCGTGGAAATGACTCCGGGACCCCAAAAGAGAGTAATAGTCCAAGAAACGGGCCAGTATCATCCCGAACTGTGATTGTTGATGACCAACACATAAGCGCACCTTGGAGTTCGACAACCATGGAAATCGCTTCGGGACCCCAAAACGGTGAATAATAGTCCACGAAATGGGTCAGAATTGGACAGAACTGTGAGTGTTGACGACAGACACATAAACGCACCCCGGGGTTCATCAATCGTGGAAATTACTCTGGTCCCCAAAACGCTGAGTAATAGTGCACGAAACCGCGAGTAATAATCCATGAAACGAGAATCGGTTTGGAACCCCAAAACGATGAGTAATTGTCCATGAAACGGGCCAGAAACGGTCGAAACCACGAGTGTTGATGATCGACACATAAGCGCACCTTGGAGTTCGATAACCATGGAAATCACTCCGGAACCCCGAAACGGTGAGTAATAGTTCATGAAAGGGGCCAGAATCGGCCAAAACTGCGAGTGTTGATGACCAATACGTAAGCACACCTTGGGGTTCAACAACTATGGAAATCACTTCGGGACCCGAAAACGATGAGTAATAGTCCACGAAACGGGTCAGATTTGGCCAAAGCTGTGAGTGTTGACGACGGACACATAAACGCACTCCGGGGTTCATCAATCGTGGAAATCGCTCTGGGTCCCCAAAACGCTGAGTAATAATGCACGAAACCGCGAGTAATTGTCCATGAAATGAGAATCGCTTTCGGACCCCAAAACGGTGAGTAATAGTCCATGAAACGGGCCAGAATCGGCCAAAACCAAGAGTGTTGACGATAGCCACGTAAACGCACCCGGGGGTCGACAACCATGGAAATCACTCTGGGACCCCAAAACAGTAAGCAATAGTCCATGAAACGGGCCAGAATCGACCAAAACTGCGAGTGTTGATGACCAACACGTAAGCACACCT
>NW_025230750.1:0-4263 GCF_018294505.1 Triticum aestivum
CTCCTTCTTGTACTGCGCTTTCTTCAACTGTCTGGCCTTTTCAAATTTTCATTTGTCTTCTTGAATGAAGGCAGTCAGCATATGACTCTGGCCAGGAGTCATCTTGAAATTAGGCATAGGATTGTTTGGGTCCTTGTGCCAGAGATCAATGTAATCAAGGATCAACTTTGGATCCAAAAGTAGAGGCACATTTGTGCCTTTGGCTCTAGCGGCCTTGAGCTGCCTGTCTCTGATGATTTCGGCAAGTTCTTCATCATCAGCTTCGTCTTCATCAGACGGCACTTGAAAGGCGACCTGCTTCTTGTGAGGACTTGGTCGAGTGCCTCGTCCAGCAGTGGCCTTTTTCTTCAGCAGAGAGGGGCCAGTTGAAGAATTTGGTGGAGCTGAAGAACTAGCAGAAGCTCCTGAGGCAATAGAGATGCCTGTTGTCCTTTGGCACATGGCGAGATGCACAGGTGCTGAGGATTTTGTCGGAGGAGCTGGGGACTTTGGCGGAGGAGATGGAGCAGCTTGAGGAGTTGGCCGTGAGGGCTTTGAAGAATCTGGCCGTGAGGGCATTGCTGAGGAACTTGGCCGTGAGAGCATTGAGGATGAAGCACTTGGCTTATGAGCAGGCTTCTTTGCCATGGCCTTCTTTGGCTTGACAGCAGAGGCCTCAGCAGTGGTAGCAGCAGTAGCAGAGTCTTCATTAAATTTCCTCACTGCTTCCTTAGCTATTTTGGCTAGCTTGGCCTGGCGCTTGGCCTATTCATCAGGATAGTCCTCACCACGCTTGAGGCTGGTGGGATCAGCTTCTTGGCCAGGTGCCAATGGAGGTCTTGGGCATGGAGGATTTAGAGCGAAGTTCTTCATATACTTGGGAGTGACATATCTGTACTCCCTCCATTCCCGTGCCCATCTCCTTTCAATCTTTTGAATGCGCACCTTGCGCTGATTTTTATCCTCCTCAGGGGGTGTGCAGTACATAGATGTCCTCAGGGATCTCAACCGATGTGTTGACCTCAGGCCTATTTCCTCCTTTCTGTGGCTTCTTACCATCAGCCATTTTCTTCAGCTGAGGAATATGAACAATAGAATTTTCTGAAGAGGTATGCAACTTTTCTTCGAGGAATGCTGCAAATGAGTTAAGTTGATGAGAACCTAGTGATTCAGCAGCGGACATGAGTACCTGTGAACAGAGTATAGTTGCGAGGAATTTGGAGAGGTCATATGCGTTCTCAGAAGGTTTTTCAAAAAGAACAAGTTTGAGGAATTTGACCAGATGTGTCTTGAAGAATTTCACTAAGCGTTCTTTGTCATAGGTTCTAGAGTTGTATAGATCGAAAATCCACACAATTGAGGAATCTTAAAAATTGTTGCTTAGAGAAACGGATCAAGAACAGATGACATGTGAGGTGTTTAGTGTGTGAAGAATTTGAGGAATAAACACCTTTGAAGATTTTGTAGTAAACATTTGAATCAAAGAGGGAAGTAAAAGTAACTTTTAATTACCCTGGATGAACAACACGACGAACTGGGAAGTGTAGATGTGAAGTTTGTCAGTTCATATCTTCCACGCCCTAACTTGGCAGAGGAAGACAGCTACGGCTGCGGCGGAGTGAAGAAATCCGCAGCCGGCGCGAGTACGATGGCGACGAGGTCGAGGCAGTGAAGCTTTTCCTCACTGGCGGCGATGAAGTAGCGGCGGCGCTAGGTTTTGGGAAGCTCGAGCGGGAGAGAGGTCAGAGTAAAATTGAAGAGAGGAAGGGAAGGGGTATTTATAGACGGAGTGAAAAACTGTTCGCCCGAAGAAATTGGACAAACGTGCCCCTGACCCTTCTCATTCGCTTGACATGTGTCACCCACGTACTGAGAGGTGGCGATCGTGTGAGATCGTGGGTGAATAGATAAACATTTCACAGAATGCGGAACGGTTTGAGTGGCAAAGCTGAAATTTTAGATAAGATAAGTTTTAAAGTTCTGTTTGCAAATTCTTCAGCTGACAAGGACACAGTGAATATTTTGAACGAGTTTCAAATAGAACTCACATGAAGAATTTGTGAATAGACTGGGTTGAGTTTAGCATAGAGGGGGAAGGGTCCGATCACATTCACTTAGCAGAAAAAGCAACTTGAAGAATTAGCAATAAGTGAATGTTGTAGAGGACATAAACTCTATATATATAAATAGCCAATGAAGAAAAACGACAGAGATGGTGAAGACAATGCAAAGTTGAAGAAAATGAACAAATGAGGAATTTCATAACTGAGGAAAAACTCAATTGAAGATTTTCAACTTTTGGAGGTGGCGTAACCCACCGTGTAAGAATGGTGATTTCAGACACCGCATACAATTGTCGTAGGGCTCTGAGAATCAAATTCTTCATTAATTTCTTCACACTTAAAGTGTTAGTCTTCATTGATTGAAGAAAAATGTTTCTTCATGTGTTGCACATCTAAGTCATCAATTTGCATAAGTGTTAGGATGAGTGTCCTTTTCAAAGAACATTCGAAGATTCTAGGATATTTAGTTCACACCTCAACTTGCTAAATCTCTTCTCATCCAAGGGCTTAGTGAAGATATCGGCTAGCTGTTCTTCAGTCCGTACATGCTCAATAGAGATGTCGCCCTTCCACACATGATCACGAAGAAAATGATGACGAATTTGAATGTGCTTAGTCTTCGAGTGCTGAAATGGGTTGTGAGCAATCTTGATTGCACTCTCATTGTCACAGTAGAGAGGCACATTCTTCATGTTGACACCGTAGTCCTTGAGAGTTTGCTTCATCCATAGCAATTGAGCACAGCAAGAACCAGCAGCAATGTACTCAGCTTCAGCAGTAGACAGTGATACGCAGTTCTATTTCTTCAAGGACCAACAGACCAAAGATCGTCCGAGGAAATGGCATGTGCCTGATGTTGACTTGCGGTCCACATGATCACCAGCATAGTCAGAGTCTGAATATCCAATGAGATCAAAAGCCGAGCCCTTGGGGTACCATAATCCAAGTGTTGGTCTGTGAGCTAGATATCGAAGAATATGCTTCACAGACTTAAGGTGTGATTCCTTCGGTGTAGCTTGAAATCGGTCACACATGCAAACACTAAGCATAATATCTGGCCTAGATGCACATAGATACAATAGAGACCTTGATCATACCTGCAGTCGACATAACTAAAACTCCAGGCGGTTAAACCAAAATCACACAGAACAAGGGAGTACCTTGCTCTGATACCAATTGAAAGTGCGTTATATCGACTAGAGGGGGGTGAATAGGCAATTTTTATGAATTCTTCACTGAGGAATTTGCGGGTGAGGCAATTCCTGAGTGAAGAACTACTTGCAGCGGAATAAGTACTCAGATGTAAACATAACAGAACACAAGCATGGCCATCATGAAGAAATGAAAACAAGCACAGAGTACAGAAAGCGTAAACACAGGATAACACAGGATGAAGACAATCAAACTGAAGAAATTGAACTAAGGAAATTGAGAAAGTCTCCAGTCAAAGTCTTCAAAACAGATATGAACAAGTGCACAACACAGTAATGAGGAAATGAAAGAGTTGAGGAAATAGAACCAGTAGGCTTGGTGAAGACAATGATTTGGTAGACCAGTTCCAACTGTTGTGACAGTTGTATGTCTGGTTGGAGCGGCTAGGTATTTAAACCTGAGGACACACAGTCCCGGACACACAGTCCTCACCGTATTCTCCTTGAGCTAAGGTCACACAGACCTCGCCCAACCACTCGTGGTAAGTCTTCAGGTGACTTCCAAACCTTCACAAACTCGGTTACTCGGTGATCCACAATTTCCTCTTGGATGCTCTAGACCATGACGCCTAACCGTCTGGAAGATGCACAGTCCTCAAAGGTAACAAGCGTCGGATCCACGCAGGATCAATCTCTTCAGTGATGCTCAATCACTTTGGGTTTGTAGGTGTTTGGGTTTGGGTTTTCCTCACTTGATGATTTTGCACTCAAAGTCCTCGGAGGATGGGATGCTCCCAAATGACAAGTGTCAGTTTCTCTCGGAGCAGCCAACCACCTAGTGGTTGTAGGGGGCGGCTATTTATAGCCTAGGGAGTAGCCCGACATGATAAGACATAAATGCCCTTCAATGATATGCCCGTTAGGTGGGTAGATATTTTGGGACAGCTGGCGCATAGCACAGCAACGGTCGGAAATTTGAGGTTCAAATTCCTCAGGGCTATCATGTTCCTCACTGTGTAGGCAATCCGCACTAGCGAATTCCTAACTCCTCAGTCAGAACAAATTCCTCA
>NW_025230750.1:10764-13100 GCF_018294505.1 Triticum aestivum
GATGGGCCACATCTTCGGTAATGTTGTCGCCCTGATGTGCATCGGTTATCTCCTGCCCGTCGCCGGCAGTTCAGTCACCATTGCCAGTTCCCATTTTCTTCCCGTCAGTGATAACCTTTTTCACTCATACTAGACCATGTGCCAAACTCACTAGCTGGTTTTCCGCAATAAAAAAAAACTCACTAGCTGGTGCCTACTGATTGCCTGTCAATGGTTGTTGTAACCGTTTCATATCAGGTAGTTATGGCTAACTGATTCGGTTGTAATTGTGTTGATAACGTACGTGATCGTGTAGAATGATTCGGTGTAATCCCTCTGTAATCTTGGCCATCAAGTATCGTCGTATATATACAAGGAAATCGTGAACTAAATTATGGTTGGATAGTTAGAAGGACAGTGGTATCCCCATCTCATCAGAGTTCAACTTCTAGACTTGACATTGGTGCCTACATTTTCCTGGATTTATTTCAGGCCATCCAGCGAGGTGCGTTCAGTAGGAGTAGACGTTCTCGTCGACAACGAAGGCGTCTATGGCGTCTTCGTCAATCTCGAGATGACGTGTCGGTTCAGTCTCTCGAAGGTGCTCATAGGCCTAGTGTGTGTGTGCGCGCGTTTATAGGGATGAGTGCATGCTCGTATATATGAGCGTCTGCGTCTATATTGTGTTTAAAAAATACAAGGAAATCCATTGCGGCTAAGAGCATCTCCAACAGGCGTCCAAAAACTGCTCCGCACGCTAAAAACCGTCCTTTTTTGGGTACCAGAGAGGCTCCAGCAGATGCTGCAAAATAGTGCAAGTGCAAAAGAATTTAACACACACGCTTAAAAGCGCTATCACACGCTGCAAATGTTGAGCGCCGGACCACGCGCGCTTCATAATTTGCACTACGTGTTTTTTTGGCGCGCGTTTTGGGCATGTGGAAAACCAATGTTGGCCACGGCGCACTAAAAGTGCTACAGTGACGCTGTAAAACTATTTTAGCGCTCAATATTTTTGCGCCTCTGTTGAAGATGCTCTAAGCACGACAAATCATTCTCTACGACTTGGTAATCACAGCCCGATCTCATCTCCCTCTGCGCGCCATGTCTACCACCACATCTGCTCCGGTCTCCATCACGTTTGTCGGGAACCTCGTCATGCTTTACCTCATGAGAGAAAATTTCCCCGTGCGGAAAACACAAGCAGCCCCAGCCCTCTGCTTCAATGGCATGTATGGCAATGTCGACGGCTCCATCGTAGGGCCACCTCCCGCCACACAGTCATCGAAAAAATCAACGCCACCTCCAAGGGCTTGGCGAACCCGGACTTCCTCCACTGGTGCCAGCAGCACCAGACGTCATGATCTGATCACACTCCTTGGGGCGATGATCGAGGACATCCTTGGCAAGATGACATAGCTCATCACCTCTGCTTTGGTGTGGAAGATGCTCCCCAACATGTTCGCATCCTACAATTGGGTGCATGTGATGTAGCTGCACTACGAGCTCTTACAAGTTGGAGAGCTGGTAGTGCAACTATATCACACGATTCCAATTCTAGGAAGTGAACATGCCGTGGAGCGTGTTTCACAGTGCAGTCGAGGTTATGAGCCAGGTCATCTGGCCGAGGATCGGTCATCGACCCAAGGAAGGCGATCATGAACGCTTGGTCGCACTAGTATGAGTGGAGGAAGGCCGAGAGTTGGCAGACCAGGTCATAGATGACATGTTCTAAAATGTGCTATTCAATTAGCTTAATCATGTATATCACATTCGAACTGGCATAGTCTTATCATGATCTAACTTGACAGTGAAAACGCTGGACCCGTATGTTCTTTTGCACGAACATGTTCATGTGATTGATGACGAAGCACCTGAGCCATCCGTGCATGTCCTTCACCACCTCTCACCGTTGGGCCGTCCTCACAATGCTCACCTGCTCCTACACGCTCGATCCATCATGGCGGCCTCATTAGCACTGCCAGCGATTTCCTTGAGCGTCGCAAGCACCGACGTTATGATCTTGTTGGCTTGTCGCCTTCCATGTCCTCCTTATCCATGTACCTGCACTGCACCATGGACATGTACACCCTCGGGGGCACAAATTTCGTGACGAAGTACACAACTTCATTGCTAAATGCATGAACTTATTTCACAAAAAAAGCTAAATGAATGAACTGTCATCACATTCGGATTTCGCTCCACAACTATATATGTAATGACCAACTATGGTAAGATTATGATGAGCTCCCCTTACAGGCCTAATAAATAAGTAACTCGGAATAGGAATGCAGCAAATTAGAGGCATGTCCATTTGTATCAGTTACGCAAAATCTCTACTCTTATAAAAAACAGAG
>NW_025230751.1:0-13092 GCF_018294505.1 Triticum aestivum
CTGGATCCATCTGTGGTTTTCTTTTGGGTGGCGGCTGGTGGAGTAACTGGGAAAGGGTGGGGGTGGGGAGGGGTTTATATTGACAGATGGATGGGGTTGGGTTTAGTAGGCCTAGGGTTGCATTTGGTCAAAGACTAGTGGGCCACTAAGCCCAATTACCCACAGAAATAATATTAGTAGGCTAACAAATAACATATAAAAGATATAAGATCAAGTTGAACACTTAATAGCATACATTCTACATTTCCACAACTTAGTAGCATAAGAGATCCATTTCCACTACTTAATAGCATAAGAGATCCATTACAACACTTAATACAATAGGTGATCCATTACAACTTAACAACATAGGAAATAAGGTTCTTGCACTAGGTTAAACTTCACATTCCCCCAAAATGTACACCCATAATCACTTGCAGTCATGCCAGGCCACATCCTTATATAAAGGCCTTTGGATGTACTTACTTCACCAAGATCAAGCTTCAAGACTCAAGGATGGCCTTGATTTGCTCTAACTTCTCCTTGCTGCCATACCCTTCTTTCAGCAGCTCAGCAACAACAAGCTCAAGCTTTGCCTTCTCCTTCTTAAGAACATCTCTGTCAACTTCAACAGCCTTCATAGCCTTCCTGGTGTTCTTGATGATATCATCTTGGCTCTGCAAAATGCACCTCTGCTCTTTTGCAAGTTTGAGCTTTTCCATCTGCACCTCCAACATAGCTTTCTCCTCTAGCTCCTTCTTCTTCTTCTCAAGTTCTTCCTCCTCCACTTGTTTCTGGTACACCTTCTTGTCCACCCTACCATCCTGCCAATCAAACATCTTGGATACATCATCAACAAGCTTGGTGTACTCAATGCAAAGCTTGTCATTTTCAGTCCTAAGCTTGGCCAACTCCCTTTCATGTTCACTCTTAAGCCTGGCCAACTCCTTCTCAAACTTTTGCTTGTCCTGTACCCTTCCAAAGTTCTGCTCATGGAACATCTCCCATAGCTTGCACAGACATCTCTGAAGAACAGTTGGCCAAGGCCCATCAACCCACTCTACAACACCACAATTCACACCATTTTCCTGCATTTATAAATGTGATAAGTTATTACAAATGGACTAGGAGCTTATTTCAGTTCCATGATTAACTTGTATAGACTTCATAATTTCTAACAATGAATAACATAAATGAGATATGATAAGTTATTACATATGTGACTGTCATATCAAACAAAGTGCTGCATCATATCAAACATCAGTGAACATACATAGCAGAAATGTTTATTGGCATCTAACCTGGACTGGGCAGCCATAGAAACGCCTTCCTGTTACAGGCCCTTCAAAAGCAACACGCTTAATAGGCCTCAGTTGGTGCAGAATGCACTTGGGATGAGCAAGCTCAAGTTGGCCACAGAAAAGGGGCTCCACAGTGGTGTCTGGTTCCTCCTGCAACCATAATAACCAACAAACACTGGTTTCAATCTCCACTCAATACCAGAATCAACAAGCACTGTTCTTTAAACCTGATCACTAAAAAATCTCCAAATCAGCATGAACCCTAACTAACACTATACACAGATGAACCCTAGGTTACCTCAATCCTACAATCAAACCCCACCCTCACTAATCAAGAACAGTATCACACACACAACAACAACACTACACTCAGCAACATCCATGGCTGTAGCCTAGGGCTACTAGCACCTAACCCTAACCCTAACCCTAGGTGGTAAAGAACTTACCATAAGTCCCATGTCCATGCTGACAACCTCGCACTCCTCCTCCGAGCTGGTTTCCTCGTCGTTCCAGGAAGGCATTGCGGCAAGGAGGTCGACGGCCACCGGCCTCGAAGACGGCGAGCGGCGGCGAGCTCGTACTGGAGCAGGGGAGTGAGAGCAGGGGAGTGAGAGAGTGTGCGAGCGGGTGCGCCCGACCGACCGAGCGGTTATTTACCCCAGTTCCGACCGGGCCGGTCGGCTAACGGCCGTTAACGGCCACGCGTGGCCACGTGGGCTGACAGATGGGCCCGGTCCGTCAGGAACCGGGTTAAATCGCTAGTCACCGCGGGTTTGGGTTTTTTGAAACAGCGGACCGCGCGTTCGGTAGCTTTCTGTGAAAAATTAAAAAGTGGTAGTTTTTTGGAACCAAAGCCTGTAAACTAGTAGTTTTACGCTATTTACTCTCCATTCTATAACAAAAAATACCCAAGACTGGTTCTTCTTTCTAGATAAACAGACAAAATACTTTGTAAAATGTAAAGAAAAGTGCATGCATTGGTTCTTTAATTAGTATGAGCTCGTACAAAATGATATTAATTTCTCCAGTGAAACAACGAAGTTCCACAACAGAGTTCAAAACTGATCAACTCAACTCGGGGCAGCAATTATCATTTTTCACATCGAGACTAGGATTAGGACCACTGTTATGAGAGATGTTAGGAAAAAATATGCAGTAACGGATGCACTGTACAATGGCTATGACTCAGTTGAAGACACTATCATGTTGTTCTCTCATCGCAATTATCGTTCATCCATCAGTAGTTGAATCATCGTACTCAATCAACTATGGGCCGAGCATTCTGTATTATTGGCATCAATCAGTGGGTTGAATCATCGTACTCGGTCAACCCCGCGCCATGCATTCTGCATTCGTGTTCATCGACCAGTGGGTTGAATCATCGTACTGGATCAACAGCCGGCCATGCATTCTGCATTATTGCTCATCCACCAGTTAGTAGACCAGCCCGTAATATCAATTTGCAGATCAAAAGGGAAAATTAACGCAAGTCCAGCTAACAGTTCCTCTTATAAATAGGCCAAATCCGCGTCCGGACTAACCACAACACAAGCCAGCCTCTGCTCGTAGTAAAGAAACAAGAAATGGCTTCTACCACCAGCAACCGTGGCGGAAGACCCTGTGTGTCCTGCTCATCCCCTTCTTTGCGACTAATGACATTGAGCCATTCACCGAGCTTGCCATTCGCCTCGCCGCATCTATAGGCCAAATGCCGGTGTGAGACCAACCATCGCAGTCACACCGGCGAATGTCTCTGTCGTCCAATCCGTGCTGGAGCGACGACTACACGGGCATAATCCAGCAGCTATCAAGATCGTTACTTATCCGTTCCCAGTGGTGGACGGCCTCCCGAAGGGTGTCGAGAACCTCGGAAAGGCATCCACGCCTGCTGATTCATTACGCATCAACCTCGCTGCCCTAAGCGATGCCCTGATGCGCCCGCCGCAGGAGACCCTCATCCGGGCGCTGTCCCCGGACGCCATCTTCACCGACATGAACTTCACCTGGAGCTCCGACATTGATAACGAGCTTGGTGTGCCATGTGTCGCGTTCAATGTCATGGGGGCCTTCCCAATGCTTGCCGTGCGCCACCTTATCATGGACGACGTTGCCATCGATGACAACGATGCCGCAACGATCCCTCGGTTTCCGGTCCCTCATATACGGATCCCGAGGACCGAGCTGCCGGACATCTTGAGGAGTCGAAACTATGACGCCAGCAATACGGTTCATTCGATGCAAGCTGACTGCTTTGGCATTGCCATCAACACATTTTCAGACCTGGAGCAGCAGTACTGTGAGATGTACGTGCGTGAAGGGTACGTGAAGCACGCATACTTTATAGGGCCTCTCTCGCTGCAACTGCAACCATCACAGGCCGCCAAAGGTGTTGCCGACTCACGGTTCATCGATTGGCTTGACAGAAAGCCTAACCATTCGGTGGTCTACTTGTCCTTCGGCACATGTGCCCACATATCGGATGCGCAGCTGGACGAGCTTGCTCTTGGGCTGGAGGCCTCAAGACGGTCGTTCATGTGGGTGGTCAGGGCGGCCGAGAAGTGGGCTCCACCGAAAGGGTGGGAGAAGCGTGTTGAAGACCGGGGGCTCATCATCAGAGTGTGGGCTCCACAAAAGGCTATACTAGCGCACTCGGCGGTGGGTGCATTTGTGACGCAGTGTGGGTGGAACTCTGTCCTAGAGGCAGTGGCTGCGGGCGTGCCGATGCTCACGTGGCCAAAGGTGTACGAGCAGTTCATCACCGAGAGGCTAATCACGGAAGTACTAGGGATCGGTGAGCGGCTCTGGCCGCTTGGAGCCGGCTTATGAAGTGAGAATTACCGAAAACATGAGGTAATCCCGGCCGATGATGTGACGCGGGCATTGATCACATTCATGAGTCCGGGAGGACCAGGGGACATGGCGAGGAACAAGGTAATGGACCTTGTATCTAAGTCTCATTCAGCCATGGCAGAAGGAGGCTCCTCGCACCGTGATTTGCACCGTCTGGTTGACGATCTCATGGCAGCTAGAGGAGCCAAGGGATCTCGCCTCTAAGTACTTGCTTGTCACGATCTCTCATTCCTTATGTCACTTTCAGTTTATTCCCTTTTTCGCAGTTGGAATCTTGGACGTATATGTTATTCATGCACGTAACACTTGCTTTATTATTTTTTCTTTGCGCCAAGAAATAAGGCGTACGTGGCAGCACTCGTTCAAGTGAACCCGTACCTCCTCGCTTAGAACCACATGATCTACAGGTCTGTCAAGGACGAGCGGAATTCTGAGGGCATCCGCGAGATGCTGGTCCGCCTCATTGAGATGTTTCTTGATGAGCTAGCCAAGAAAGATGCGCCATCTGAGGAGAGCGATGACCTGTTGCCATTGAGTCCGTCGACCGCCAGTGCCAATGATGATGGCTCCTCCGCTTGGAGGGTGGGCGGTTAGAGATCCCCAGTTCCCCACCAGCCCCGATTCCACAATGACCAGCTTCACGGATTACCACTTGGAGTAGAGCTCCATTCTCGGAGTTGTCTAGCTAGATAGTTTGATGTCGATGTAGGGATGAAGTTATGTAGCTGGTGAGGTCGACTCGAATGACAACTTTTGATGCTTTTGGGTATATGAATCATGAATGCTTATGTAGCTCAAGTTTTTCTCAATCCTTGCACATACTTGAAATCCTGTTATTCTTAGCATTGTTGGTGAAGTGGTATGTAGTGTAGTCACGTAGATATCCAGGAGTCTATTATTCATGGCAAGCTGCAAAGTGTTCAATACTAGTGAGGAGGCAGAGGATGATTACTCCAAGTATGTGCTCAAAGAGAAGAGAAATCATGAAGTAGGCAAGGGTGCTTATCAGATCAGGTGGAATGAGCTGAAGAACTTGATAATCTTTGTCCCCCGTTCGTCCAAATTATGGTGTTGCATTTATCATCTCATCATATGTGACATAAATTGGTCACATTTGGGGTTCAGTGAGTACTTGTCACTTGTTATGATGCTTGTGTGGACCACATATGATGCTTTGGTGAGCTTATGATGAATGCATGTGATTTTCCTATGATGTGGTACTATTTGTGATATGCAGGCAGTGATATAATTGCTACAAATGTGTTTTGCTCAGGGCTATGAATAACTAATTAAAAAACAAGCTGGCAGAAGCTTTGCCGAGTACTGCACTCTGCAAAAGACATTGCCGAGAACCAAGCTCGGCAAAGGTGCCACGCGTCGGGCTCTGGTTGCTCAGCAGAGGCTTTCCTGAGTGAGAAATAAAGGATCTCAAGCTCTCAGCAAAGCAGGGGGCGCTCAGCAAAATGACGTTTGCCTGAAGGGTTCAGGCTAAATACGCTTAGCTGACATCTGAACTCTGCAAACTCTCTGCCAAGATGGAATAGGCTTTCGAACTCGGCATTGCTGTAGTGAAGCATGTATCTTATCTACGAGAAAGAAAGAAGCTCAGCGTGTACTACATGGCAATACAACGTTATCTTCCTCGTGCCTGATTGACGATTAGGATGATGATTACGGTCCACAGACGAGCCGGGGAAAATTTCAGGTGCTCTCATCCTTGGGGTGCTCCCCATACTCCAACTTCAAAACATCAACTCTAAATGTTTCAAAATTTTCAGTGAAAAATGTGGATGCTTACAAGGAATGTGACTACAACCGCTAAAAATATCAGATCCATACTTGAAATGTACATTGAGAAACAAAAAAAACAAATTCAGATGTAAATAGTGTCAAATGTTGCTTTTGTCTTTTTATGACACTATTCATGCTGGATTTCACATTTTCGTTTCTCTATTTTAATTTAGAGTTTATATCTGATTTTTTTACGACTTGTAGTTACATTTCTTGTGAATATTCATAAAAAAATTAGAATCTTTTGAAACATTTAAATTTAATTTTTTTTGAAGAGTATGAGGAACATCGCAAGGATGGAAGCATCTGATATTTTCCCAGACGAGCCGTCATCGTCATCTATTTCTGTCTACCTCCGAGAAATGTCAGCACGCTTGTGTTTGCAAGTGCAGCTCCGACACTTTCTTCAGTGGCCCGTACAGCAGCCGCGTTTCTTTTTGGAACATAGACGCTAGCAGCGTCCGACTTTAACTTAATAAAGCCATCAAGCAGAATCCACACATAAAGTCTTACAAGCCAAATAGATAAAGTCCAACGAGCCCATGGCTCAAGATAAGGCTAAGTAGTACACAGCGACAAGATCAGAAACACAAAAGCGGAGCCTCAAGGCCACATGAAGCAGAATGAGGAGGATCATGGCGCAACCATTGTCCCGTGCCGCGCCTTCATCATGGTTGTCTTGATCAGCTCCATGGCCTCTTTCATGCGCTCGATGTCACGCTTCTTCCCCAGTGGAGCCCAAACCTGGAGGAAAATATGGCATTTGAAGATAATATCAGCGGGGTGGGTCGGGAACTTGTGTTCAATCGTAATTTTGTTACGAACCGTCCAGAGGGACCAAAGAAGCGCCCCAACGCATCTCCAAACTATCCTAGCATTGGCCCCTCTTTGCGCCGTTAAGATAGACAGCATGTCGTGGCTAGATTGAGGGTTCCAATTTTGATTAAATGCGTCTCTCACCGCACTCCACGCAAATCTAGCAAGCACAACACCAAAGAAAACGTGGTTCGCGTTTTCCCCTAAACCACAAGTGGTGCACGTGCCGTCCGCCGGCCCATTTCGTATGGCAACGTTGTCCGACGTAGGTAAGCGGTTGCGGAACATTTGCCAAAAGAAGATCTTGATTTTGAGAGGAATGGCAGCCTTCCATAGCCCCCTAGCTATATCTAATGTAGGTCCCGAAGATAGCTTGTCATATAGGGACTTGACCGAAAATCTCTTAGAAGCGGTCAACTTCCACGATATCGTGTCCGCCCCAGTGCTACGGTTCAGACCACCCAAGTCGACCGTCAGAGCGTCCCAGCTTGCAGCCTCCCTGGGCTCTAGATCCCTGATGAACGAAATGGCTGGAGGGTGTATGCGTAAAGCATCGGCTACGAAGATGTTAGTGTCCGTTGCCAGTTGGTACAATTCCGGATGAGAATACCATAACGGCTCCTGACCCCACCAATGGTCGAGCCAGAACCGTGTGGACTTGTCGTTGTTTACCCGGAACTGCGCACCAACTGAAAACGCCGGTCGAACCGCTTGGATCCCGTTCCAAAAGGCCGAACCGTTGATTTTAGCCTTGAACAAATTCCCCTCCGGGAAATATTTAGCTCGGAGGATGTCTGCCCAGAGCCCCGACTCGTTTTGGGCAAGACGCCACCACCACTTAGTTAGCAACACCACGTTCATGAGTTTAGAATTCGTGATACCTAGGCCGCCAAATTTCTTTGGCCTACACGCTGCTGCCCATTTCACTAAGTGGTACTTGCGCTTGGTCCCGGCTCCTTCCCAAAAGAACCGGGAGCGAGGGGTATCGAGTCTTGTGTGAACCCCATCCGCTAGTAGGAACATCCCCATAGTGAATATAGGGAGGGAAGATAAGCTCGAGTTGGTTAAGATTAGCCTCGCCGCCGAGGACATAAACCTACCCCTCCAAGGGCTCACTCTGTTGGCGACCTTCCCATAAAGCGGTTCCCATTCCGCTATGGTAGGTTTCTTGGTCGAAATCGGGAGGCCCAAGTATTTAATTGGAAAGCTCCCTAGCTTGCAATTGAGGAGATTCGCAACCCGCGAGCTAGCTAGATCATCCATCCCAATGGTGATCACTTCGCTTTTCAGAAAGTTGATCTTAAGCCCTGATAAGATCTCGAACGCAAGCAGAAGTAGCTTGGTGGTAGCTAAGCTGTGGTCGTCGGGTTCGAATAAGAGCATCGTATCGTCAGCATATTGCAAATGCGTGACCCCACCCGGAATCAGATGCGCAACGAGCCCTTTAATGTGACCCGCTGCCCTTGCTTTATTAATCATGGCCGCCAAGGCATCCGCAACAAAGTTAAAGATGAGCGGGGAGCTTGGGTCTCCCTGACGGAGACCGCGCTTGTTACGAAAGAACTTGCCCATTGTGCCGTTGATATTGACCGCCGTGTGCCCACTACACACGAGGTGCATGATGCGATGTACAAATCCTGCCTCAAAACCCTTTTTGAGGAGGACTTCTCGCACGAACTCCCAGTTCACGCGATCGTACGCTTTCTCGAAATCTAATTTGAGAAGCACTCCCTGTGCCTTGGTCCTTTTCAACTCATGAACGATCTCTTGTAACGCAATTGGTCCCTCGAGGATGTTACGGTGTTTGAGGAAACCCGTTTGACTAGAGCTAATCACGCGTTGAGCGACCGGAGCCAAGCGCGATGCATACACTTTCGCACAAATTTTGAACGGGACGTTGATCAAGGTAATGGGTCTAAAAAGTTTAATATTATCCGCCCCTTTAACCTTAGGGATAAGGCAAATGGCTCTGTAGTTCAGCCGGGAGAGATCCACCGTGCCTAAGGCGAAGCCATTGACAATGTCGTAAAACAAGTGCTTAAGGCAGGGCCAAAATTTCTTAAAGAACTCCACCGGCCAACCGTCCGGCCCAGGCGCCGTGCTCGATTTCATGCCGTGTAAGGCCTGGTCTATTTCCTCAGGAAGGAATGAAAGGGCTAACCTATCGTTCTCTTCCTACGAGACACGCTCCGCGGTATCCCACAAATCACCGCGGAGGCGTAATGGTTTTTCAGCGGCCGTCCCCAAAAGGCCTATGAAAAACTCGTAGATATGGGCCACGATTTGGTCCTGCGCCAACAGAACACCCTGGTCTGTTTGGAGACGCAGAATGGAGCATTTCCTTTTCCGCCCGTTCGCGTAGGCATGGAAATATCCAGTGTTTGCGTCTCCTTTCGTGACCCATTTGACTCCGCCCCTGCGTCGCCAATATTCCTCTTCCGCGCGTAAATCGCTGTCACTTGATCTTCTAAAGCGTACCTATGCGCCCACTCGGCCTCCGAGAAAGGCCGGCGATCAGCCTCCAAATCTAACAGCGAAATCGTCTCAACTAAGCGCGCGCGCTCTTTCTTGGACTCGCTACCATGATTAGCGCCCCACCCACGCAGGTAGGCGCGCAGCTTGCCAGCAGCCGTGACCCAGCACTCTGCTGGGCCGCGTTGAGGTCCCAGATGAGCACAAATCATGCCCCAATGCTCAACCACCATCTGGGCAAATCCCTCTGCTTCAAACCACGCCGTTTCGAAGTAGAACCTAGGGCTACGGCGGATGAGCTCCTCCCCTGAGGAGAAAATGAGCGGGACGTGGTCTGATCCGATGCGCGTCTCCGCCACGAGGGAGCACATGGGGAACAGAACCTCCCATTCCGGAGTAAAAAAGACCCTATCTAGCACGCTATGGACCGGCTGCATTTGCTTGTTAGTCCAGGTATATCTGGCCCCAGTCCGTGCTGCCTCCCGTAATGCTGCTGCCGCAATGGCATTATTGAATAAGGACACCCTTGTCGAGTCAATATGAGCATTATTCTTATCCGCCCCCAAGCGAATTAAGTTGAAGTCTCCCCCTACCACCACAGGGAGGTTGTTATCCCTTTTGGCCCCGACCAGGGTGGTAAGTTCTAGCAGGAACGCTGGCGATCTGGAGTGGTCAGCCGGCCCGTAGACACACACGACCACCCACGACAGGCCAGAAACACGATGCTTAATAGTAGCAGATAAAAGAAACACACCAACATCCCAAAGCAGAACATCACAAACATCTTTATTACAACCCAAAAGAATGCCACCAGAATGACCGACAGAGGGAACCCACTGCCACTCAAAACGTTGAAGAGGATCAAAAGCAAGCAAATCCCTGAAGGTAAAATCAGATTTAATCGTCTCTTGTAACGCAACCACGTCTATATGTTCTTTGACCATGTATTCCCTTAGCTGCGTGCGTCGACCACCGTGGCCACAACCACGGATATTCCAGAACATGTAACGCATCTAAATCACCCGGTTACGTAGGCGCACACCTCTAGAGGTCACCGCCTTCGCCACTCTCTTCCTAGCCGTCGCTCGGCCATTAGAAGGAAGGACACCAGCTTCCCTAGCTAGTGACACCTCGTCGGGCACTCTCTCAACAACAGCCTCTACTGGCACCATGGCTAACTCGCTGTTGTGAGCACAGCGCACAGCAGCGGCCGCCAGCGCAGCCTGCGCCTCTTCCCTAGCGCGCACAAGAGTTACAATATCAGACTGCGCCCCACGAGTCTCCACCCCGCAGTCATCTAGAATGCTCACCAGCTGCTCATCCGAGAAGGCATTAAGAATGCGAAAAGAGGGCAAGGGGTTACCTGCGGCGTCCATGTTCTTGTCAGCGATGCGGAGTTTGGCGCTCTCCAAGGAGGAGAGGTCGCCGAGCTTGGCCTTGGCCCGAACGCTCGGGGCGCGCTGCACCACCGGGATCGCCTTGGTGCGCCTGGCCTTGTTGATAGTCCCGGTCGTCCCCAGCGCTGCGGCCAACTCACCACCAAGGTCAGAGCTCTCCGCCTCCGCCACCACCATCGCCTGCTTGTTCGCCGGTTTCCTCCCCGCCGTCTTCTTCGGTTGCCTGCCCCCACTGTTGGAACCCCGGCGCGGAGCAGGTGTATTGTCAGCAGGCTCGCTCACCACGCCACCAGAGTCTGCCCCCACAGCCACTGGAGGTATTATTCAAATAAACATAGTAACCATTATTCTCCTTAAATGAATAACCGTATTGCGATAAACATAATCCAATCATGCTCAACGCAAACACCAAATCTCGATGGTAGAGGGAGCATGCGATGCTTGATCACATCAACCTTGGAAACACTTCCAACACATATCGTCATCTCACCTTTAGCTAGTCTCCGTTTATTTCGCAGCTTTTATTTCGTGTTACTAACACTTAGCAACCGAACCGGTATCTAACACCCTGGTGCTGCTAGGAGTACTAGTAAAGTACACATTCATATAACGTATATCCAATATACTTCTGTCGACCTTGCCTGCCTTCTCATCCACCAAGTATCTAGGGTAGTACTGCTTCAGTGACCGTTCCCCTCATTACAGAAGCACTTAGTCTCGGGTTTGGGTTCAACCTTGGGATTCTTCACTAGAGCAGCAAACGATTTGCTGTTTCATGAAGTATCCCTTTTGCCCTTGCCCTTCTAGAAACTAGTGGTTTTACTAACCATCAACAATTGATGCTCCTTCTTGATTTCTACTTTCGCGGTGTCAAACATCGCGAATAGCTCAAGGATCATCATAACTATCCCTGATATGTTATAGTTCATCACGAAGCTCTACTAGCTTGGTGGCAGTGACTATGGAAAACCATCACAATCTCATCTGGGAGATTAACTCCCACTCGATTCAAGTGATTGTGGTACTCAGACAATCTGAGCACATGCTCAACGATTGACCTTTTCTCCCTTAGTTTGCAGGCTTAAGAAACTTGTCAGAGGTCTCATACCTCTTGACGTGGGCACTAGTCTGAAATCCCAATTTCAATCTTCGGAACATCTCATATGTTCTGCGACGTTTCAAAAACCGTCTTTGGTGCCACAATTCTAAACCGTTAGCATTACGCATTGAACTATCACGTAGTCATCAAAACGTGTAGGTCAGATGTTTCGTAACATCTACAGACGACGCTGAGGTTCAGCACACCGAGCGGTGCATTTAGGACATAAGCCTTCTGTGCAGCAATGAGGACACTCCTCAGTTTACGGACCCAGTCCGCATAATTGCTACTATTAACTTTCAACTAAATTTTTCTCTAGGAACATATCTTAAACAGTAGAACTAAAGCGTATGACATAATTTGCAAAGACCTTTTGACTATGTTCATGATAATGAAGTTCATCTGATTATTGAACTCCCACTCAGATAGACATCCCTCTAGTCATCTAAGTGATACATGATCCGAGTCAAACCAGGCCGTGTCCGATCATCACGTGAGACGGACTAGTCATCATCGGTGAACATCTCCATGTTGATCGTATCTACTATACGACTCATGTTCGACCTTTCGGTCTCTTGTGTTCCGAGGCCATGTCTGTACATGCTAGGCTCGTCAAGTCAACCTAAGTGTTTCGCATGTGTTCCGAGGCCATGTCTGTACATGCTAGGCTCGTCAACACCCGTTGTATTCGAACGTTAGAATCTATCACACCCGATCATCACGTGGTGCTTCGAAACAACGAACCTTCGCAACGGTGCACAGTTAGGGGGAACACGTCTCTTGAAATTTTAGTGAGGGATCATCTTACTTACTACCGTCGTTCTAAGCAAATAAGATGCAAAACATGATAAACATCACAAGCAATCAAATAGTGACATGATATGGCCAATATCATTTTGCTCCTTTGATCTCCATCTTCGGGGCACCATGATCATCTTTGTCACCGGCATGACACCATGATCTCCATCATCATGATCTCCATCATTGTGTCTTCATGAAGTTGTCACGCCAACGATTACTTCTACTTCTATGGCTAACGCGCTTAGCAATAAAGTAAAGTAATTTACATGGCGTTATTCAATGACACGCAGGTCATACAAAAATAAAGACAACTCCTATGGCTCCTGCCGGTTGTCATACTCATCGACATGCAAGTCGTGATTCCTATTACAAGAATATGATCAATCTCATACATCACATATATCATTCATCACATCTTCTGGCCATATCACATCACATAGCATACCCTGCAAAAACAAGTTAGACGTCCTCTAATTGTTGTTGCATGTTTTACGTGGCTGCTATGGGATTCTAGCAAGAACGTTTCTTACCTACGCAAAAGCCACAACGTGATATGCCAATTTCTATTTACCCTTCATAAGGACCC
>NW_025230752.1:0-1286 GCF_018294505.1 Triticum aestivum
TAGTGAGTAGTAGTCCACAAAACGGGCCAGAATCGGCCAAAACTGCCAGTGTTGATGACCGACACGTAAGCGGACCTTGGGGTTCAACAATTATGGAAATCGCTTCGGGACCCCAAAACAGTGAGTAATAATCCAAGAAACGGGTCAGAATCGGCCAAAACTACCAGTATTGATCACCGACACGTAAACGCACCCCAGGGTTCGTTAATCATGGAAATCACTCCGGGAACCCCAAATAGTGAGTAATCGTCCACGAAACGGGCTAGAATCGGCCAAAACTGCCAGTGTTGATGACCGACACGTAAGCGCTTCTTGGGGTTCAACAACTATGGAAATCGCTCTGGCACCCCAAAACAGTGAGTAATAGTCCAAGAACTGGGCCAGAATCGGTCAAAACTGCCAGTGTTGATGACCAACAACTATGGAAATCGCTTCCGGACCCCAAAACAGTGAGTAATATTCAAAGAAACAAGTCAGAATAAGCCAAAATTGCGAGCGTTGATGACCAACATGTAAACACACCGCATGGTTCATTAACCATGGAAACCACTCCAGGACCCAAAAACAGTGAGTAATAGTCCATCAAACGGGCCAGAATCGGCCAAAACTGCCAGTGTTGATGATCAACACGTAAGCAGACCTTGGGGTTCAACAATTATGGAAATCGCTTCGCGACCCCAAAACGGTGAGTAATAATCCAAGAAACGGGCCAGAATCGGCCAAAACAGCGAGTGTTGATGACCGACACATAAACGCACCCCAGGGTTTGTTAATTGTGGAAGTCACTCTAGGACCCCAAAATAGTAAGTAATAGTCCATGAAACAGGCCAGAATTGGCCAAAAGAGCGAGTGTTTACGACCGACACGTAAACACACTCGAGGGTTTGGTAACCATGGAAACCACTCCTGGACCCCAAAGCATTGAGTAATAGTCCATGAAACGGGCCAGAATCGGCCAAAACAGCCAATGTTCATGACCGACATGTAAGCGCACCTTGGGGTTATACTACTATGGAAATCGCTTTGGGACCCCAAAACAGTGAGTAATAATCCAAGAAACGGGTCAGAATCGGCCAAAATTGTGATTGTTGATGCCCGACACGTAAACGCACTCCAGGGTTCGTTAATCGTGGAAATCACTCCAGGACCCCAAAATAGTGAGTAGTAGTCCACAAAACGGGCCAGAATCGGCCAAAACTGCCAGTGTTGATGACCGACACGTAAGCGGACCTTGGGGTTCAACAATTATGGAAATCGCTTCGCGACCCCAAAACGGTGAGTAATAA
>NW_025230752.1:2979-3836 GCF_018294505.1 Triticum aestivum
CACTCCGGGACCCAAAAACAGTGAGTAATAGTCCATCAAACGGGCCAGAATCGGCCAAAACTGCCAGTGTTGATGATCGACACGTAAGCAGACCTTGGGGTTCAACAATTATGGAAATCGCTTCGCGACCCCAAAACGGTGAGTAATAATCCAAGAAACGGGCCAGAATCGGCCAAAACAGCGAGTGTTGATGACCGACACATAAACGCACCCCAGGGTTTGTTAATTGTGGAAGTCACTCTAGGACCCCAAAATAGTAAGTAATAGTCCATGAAACAGGCCAGAATTGGCCAAAAGAGCGAGTGTTTATGACCGACACGTAAACGCACTCGAGGGTTTGGTAACCATGGAAACCACTCCTGGACCCCAAAGCATTGAGTAATAGTCCATGAAACGGGCCAGAATCGGCCAAAAGAGCCAATGTTCATGACCGACATGTAAGCGCACCTTGGGGTTATACTACTATGGAAATCGCTTTGGGACCCCAAAACAGTGAGTAATAATCCAAGAAACGGGTCAGAATCGGCCAAAATTGTGATTGTTGATGACCGACACGTAAACGCACTCCAGGGTTCGTTAATCGTGGAAATCACTCCAGGACCCCAAAATAGTGAGTAGTAGTCCACAAAACGGGCCAGAATCGGCCAAAACTGCCAGTGTTGATGACCGACACGTAAGCGGACCTTGGGGTTCAACAATTATGGAAATCGCTTCGGGACCCCAAAACAGTGAGTAATAATCCAAGAAACGGGTCAGAATCGGCCAAAACTACCTGTATTGATCACCGACACGTAAACGCACCCCAGGGTTCGTTAATCATGGAAATCACTCCGGGAACCCCAAATAGTGAGTAATCG
>NW_025230752.1:6350-8252 GCF_018294505.1 Triticum aestivum
AACTATGGAAATCGCTCTGGCACCCCAAAACAGTGAGTAATAGTCCAAGAACTGGGCCAGAATCGGTCAAAACTGCCAGTGTTGATGACCAACACCTATGGAAATCGCTTCGGGACCCCAAAACAGTGAGTAATATTCGAAGAAACAGGTGAGAATAAGCCAAAATTGCGAGCGTTGATGACCAACATGTAAACACACCGCATGGTTCATTAACCATGGAAACCACTCCGGGACCCAAAAACAGTGAGTAATAGTCCATCAATCGGGCCAGAATCGGCCAAAACTGCCAGTGTTGATGATCAACACGTAAGCACACCTTGGGGTTCAACAATTATGGAAATCGCTTCGCGACCCCAAAACGGTGAGTAATAATCCAAGAAACGGGCCAGAATCGGCCAAAACAGCGAGTGTTGATGACCGACACATAAACGCACCCCAGGGTTTGTTAATTGTGGAAGTCACTCTAGGACCCCAAAATAGTAAGTAATAGTCCATGAAACAGGCCAGAATTGACCAAAAGAGCGAGTGTTTACGACCGACACGTAAACGCACTCGAGGGTTTGGTAACCATGGAAACCACTCCTGGACCCCAAAGCATTGAGTAATAGTCCATGAAACGGGCCAGAATCGGCCAAAATAGCCAATGTTCATGACCGACATGTAAGCGCACCTTGGGGTTATACTACTATGGAAATCGCTTTGGGACCCCAAAACAGTGAGTAATAATCCAAGAAACGGGTCAGAATCGGCCAAAATTGTGATTGTTGATGCCCGACACGTAAACGCACTCCAAGGTTCGTTAATCGTGGAAATCACTCCAGGACCCCAAAATAGTGAGTAGTAGTCCACAAAACGGGCCAGAATCGGCCAAAACTGCCAGTGTTGATGACCGACACGTAAGCGGACCTTGGGGTTCAACAATTATGGAAATCGCTTCGGGACCCCTAAACAGTGAGTAATAATCCAAGAAACGGGTCAGAATCGGCCAAAACTACCAGTATTGATCACCGACACGTAAACGCACCCCAGGGTTCGTTAATCATGGAAATCACTCCGGGAACCCCAAATAGTGAGTAATCGTCTACGAAACGGGCTAGAATCGGCCAAAACTGCCAGTGTTGATGACCGACACGTAAGCGCTTCTTGGGGTTCAACAACTATGGAAATCGCTCTGGCACCCCAAAACAGTGAGTAATAGTCCAAGAACCGGGCCAGAATCGGTCAAAACTGCCAGTGTTGATGACCAACACCTATGGAAATCGCTTCGGGACCCCAAAACAGTGAGTAATATTCGAAGAAACAGGTCAGAATAAGCCAAAATTGCGAGCGTTGATGACCGACATGTAAACACACCGCATGGTTTGTTAACCATGGAAACCAATCCGGGACCCAAAAACAGTGAGTAATAGTCCATCAAACGGGCCAGAATCGGCCAAAACTGCCAGTGTTGATGATCGACACGTAAGCAGACCTTGGGGTTCAACAATTATGGAAATCGCTTCGCGACCCCAAAACGGTGAGTAATAATCCAAGAAACGGGCCAGAATCGGCCAAAACAGCGAGTGTTGATGACCGACACATAAACGCACCCCAGGGTTTGTTAATTGTGGAAGTCACTCTAGGACCCCAAAATAGTAAGTAATAGTCCATGAAACAGGCCAGAATTGGCCAAAAGAGCGAGTGTTTATGACCGACACATAAACGCACTCGAGGGTTTGGTAACCATGGAAACCACTCCTGGACCCCAAAGCATTGAGTAATAATCCATGAAACGGGCCAGAATCGGCCAAAAGAGCCAATGTTCATGACCGACATGTAAGCGCACCTTGGGGTTATACTACTATGGAAATCGCTTTGGGACCCCAAAACAGTGAGTAATAATCCAAGAAACGGGTCAGAATC
>NW_025230752.1:8348-13089 GCF_018294505.1 Triticum aestivum
TGATGACCGACACGTAAACGCACTCCAGGGTTCGTTAATTGTGGAAATCACTCCAGGACCCCAAAATAGTGAGTAGTAGTCCACAAAACGGGCCAGAATCGGCCAAAACTGCCAGTGTTGATGACCGACACGTAAGCGGACCTTGGGGTTCAACAATTATGGAAATCGCTTCGGGACCCCAAAACAGTGAGTAATAATCCAAGAAACGGGTCAGAATCGGCCAAAACTACCAGTATTGATCACCGACACGTAAACGCACCCCAGGGTTCGTTAATCATGGAAATCACTCCGGGAACCCCAAATAGTGAGTAATCGTCCACGAAACGGGCTAGAATCGTCCAAAACTGCCAATGTTGATGACCGACACGTAAGCGCTTCTTGGGGTTCAACAACTATGGAAATCGCTCTAGCACCCCAAAACAGTGAGTAAAAGTCCAAGAAATGGGCCAGAATCGGCCAAAATTGCGAGTGTTGATGCCCGACAAGTAAATGCATCACAGGGTTCCTTAACCATGGAAACCACTCTGGGACCCCAAAGCAGTGAGTAATAGTCCACGAAATGGGCCAGACTCAGCCAAAACTGCCAGTGTTGATGACCCACACGTAAGCGCATTTTGGGGTTCAACAACTATGGAAATCGCTCCGGGACTCCAAAACAGTGAGTAATAGCCCCATGAAGCAGGCCAGAATCGGTCAAAACTGTCAGTGTTGATGACCAACACGTAAGCGCACCTTGGTGTTCAACACCTATGGAAATCGCTTCGGGACCCCAAAACAGTGAGTAATATTCGAAGAAATAGGTCAGAATAAGCCAAAATTGCGAGCGTTGATGACCGACATGTAAACACACCGCATGGTTCGTTAACCATGGAAACCACTTCGGGACCAAAAAACAGTGAGTAATAGTCCATCAAACGGGCCAGAATCGGCCAAAACTGCCAGTGTTGATGATCGACACGTAAGCAGACCTTGGGGTTCAACAATTATGGAAATCGCTTCGCGACCCCAAAACGGTGAGTAATAATCCAAGAAACGGGCCAGAATCGGCCAAAACAACGAGTGTTGTTGACCGACACATAAACGCACCCCAGGGTTTGTTAATTGTGGAAGTCACTCTAGGACCCCAAAATAGTAAGTAATAGTCCATGAAACAGGCCAGAATTGGCCAAAAGAGCGAGTGTTTATGACCGACACGTAAACGCACTCGAGGGTTCGGTAACCATGGAAACCACTCCTGGACCCCAAAGCATTGAGTAATAGTCCATGAAACGGGCCAGAATCGGCCAAAACAGCCAATGTTCATGACCGACATGTAAGCGCACCTTGGGGTTATACTACTATGGAAATCGCTTTGGGACCCCAAAACAGTGAGTAATAATCCAAGAAACGGGTCAGAATAGGCCAAAATTGCGATTGTTGATGACCGACACGTAAACGCACTCCAGGGTTCGTTAATCGTGGAAATCACTCCGGGACCCCAAAATAGTGAGTAGTAGTCCAGAAAACGGGCCAGGATCGGCCAAAACTGCCAGTGTTGATGACCGACACGTAAGCGGACCTTGGGGTTCAACAATTATGGAAATCGCTTCGGGACCCCAAAACAGTGAGTAATAATCCAAGAAACGGGTCAGAATCGGCCAAAACTACCAGTATTGATCACCGACACGTAAACGCACCCCAGGGTTCGTTAATCATGGAAATCACTCCGGGAACCGCAAATAGTGAGTAATCGTCCACGAAACGGGCTAGAATCGGCCAAAACTGCCAGTGTTGATGACCGACACGTAAGCACTTCTTGGGGTTCAACAACTATGGAAATCGCTCTGGCACCCCAAAACAGTGAGTAATAGTCCAAGAACCGGGCCAGAATCGGTCAAAACTGCCAGTGTTGATGACCAACACCTATGGAAATCGCTTCGGGACCCCAAAACAGTGAGTAATATTCGAAGAAACAGGTCAGAATAAGCCAAAATTGCGAGCGTTGATGGCCGACATGTAAACACACCGCATGGTTCGTTAACCATGGAAACCACTCCGGGACCCAAAAACAGTGAGTAATAGTCCATCAAACGGGCCAGAATCGGCCAAAACTGCCAGTGTTGATGATCGACACGTAAGCAGACCTTGGGGTTCAACAATTATGGAAATCGCTTCGCGACCCCAAAACGGTGAGTAATAATCCAAGAAACGGGCCAGAATCGGCCAAAACAGCGAGTGTTGATGACCGACACATAAACGCACCCCAGGGTTTGTTAATTGTGGAAGTCACTCTAGGACCCCAAAATAGTAAGTAATTGTCCATGAAATAGGCCAGAATTGGCCAAAAGAGCGAGTGTTTATGACCGACACGTAAACGCACTCGAGGGTTCGGTAACCATGGAAACCACTCCTGGACCCCAAAGCATTGAGTAATAGTCCATGAAACGTGCCAGAATCGGCCAAAACAGCCAATGTTCATGACCGACATGTAAGCGCACGTTGGGGTTATACTACTATGGAAATCGCTTTGGGACCCCAAAACAGTGAGTAATAATCCAAGAAACGGGTCAGAATCGGCCAAAATTGTGATTGTTGATGACCGACACGTAAACGCACTCCAGGGTTCGTTAATCGTGGAAATCGCTCCGGGACCCCAAAATAGTGAGTAGTAGTCCACAAAACGGGCCAGAATCGGCCAAAACTGCCAGTGTTGATGACCGACACGTAAGCGGACCTTGGGGTTCAACAATTATGGAAATCGCTTCGGGACCCCAAAACAGTGAGTAATAATCCAAGAAACGGGTCAGAATCGGCCAAAACTACCAGTATTGATCACCGACACGTAAACACACCCCAGGGTTCGTTAATCATGGAAATCACTCCGGGAACCCTAAATAGTGAGTAATCGTCCATGAAACGGGCTAGAATCGGCCAAAACTGCCAGTGTTGATGACCGACACGTAAGCGCTTCTTGGGGTTCAACAACTATGGAAATCGCTCTGGCACCCCAAAACAGTGAGTAATAGTCCAAGAACCGGGCCAGAATCGGTCAAAACTGCCAGTGTTGATGACCAACACCTATGGAAATCGCTTCGGGACCCCAAAACAGTGAGTAATATTCGAAGAAACAGGTCAGAATAAGCCAAAATTGCGAGCGTTGATGACCGATATGTAAACACACCGCATGGTTTGTTAACCATGGAAACCACTCCGGGACCCAAAAATAGTGAGTAATAGTCCATCAAACGGGCCAGAATCGGCCAAAACTGCCAGTGTTGATGATCGACACGTAAGCAGACCTTGGGGTTCAACAATTATGGAAATCGCTTCGCGACCCCAAAACGGTGAGTAATAATCCAAGAAACGGGCCAGAATCGGCCAAAACAGCGAGTGTTGATGACCGACACATAAACGCACCCCAGGGTTTGTTAATTGTGGAAGTCACTCTAGGACCCCAAAATAGTAAGTACTAGTCCATGAAACAGGCCAGAATTGGCCAAAAGAGCGAGTGTTTACGACCGACACGTAAACGCACTCGAGGGTTTGGTAACCATGGAAACCACTCCTGGACCCCAAAGCATTGAGTAATAGACCATGAAACGGGCCAGAATCAGCCAAAACAGCCAATGTTCATGACCGACATGTAAGCGCACCTTGGGGTTATACTACTATGGAAATCGCTTTGGGACCCCAAAACAGTGAGTAATAATCCAAGAAACGGGTCAGAATCGGCCAAAATTGTGATTGTTGATGCCTGACACGTAAACGCACTCCAGGGTTCGTTAATCGTGGAAATCACTCCAGGACCCCAAAATAGTGAGTAGTAGTCCACAAAACGGGCCAGAATCGGCCAAAACTGCCAGTGTTGATGACCGACACGTAAGCGGACCTTGGGGTTCAACAATTATGGAAATCGCTTCGGGACCCCTAAACAGTGAGTAATAATCCAAGAAACGGGTCAGAATCGGCCAAAACTACCAGTATTGATCACCGACACGTAAACGCACCCCAGGGTTCGTTAATCATGGAAATCACTCCGGGAACCCCAAATAGTGAGTAATCGTCCACGAAACGGGCTAGAATCGGCCAAAACTACTAGTGTTGATGACCGACACGTAAGCGCTTCTTGGGGTTCAACAACTATGGAAATTGCTCTGGCACCCCAAAACAGTGAGTAATAGTCCAAGAACCGGGCCAGAATCGGTCAAAACTGCCAGTGTTGATGACCAACACCTATGGAAATCGCTTCGGGACCCCAAAACAGTGAGTAATATTCGAAGAAACAGGTCAGAATAAGCCAAAATTGCGAGCGTTGATGATCGACATGTAAACACACCGCATGGTTTGTTAACCATGGAAACCACGCCGGGACCCAAAAACAGTGAGTAATAGTCCATCAAACGGGCCAGAATCGGCCAAAACTGCCAGTGTTGATGATCGACACGTAAGCAGACCTTGGGGTTCAACAATTATGGAAATCGCTTCGCGACCCCAAAACGGTGAGTAATAATCCAAGAAACGGGCCAGAATCGGCCAAAACAGCGAGTGTTGATGACCGACACATAAACGCACCCCAGGGTTTGTTAATTGTGGAAGTCACTCTAGGACCCCAAAATAGTAAGTAATAGTCCATGAAACAGGCCAGAATTGGCCAAAAGAGCGAGTGTTTACGACCGACACGTAAACGCACTCGAGGGTTTGGTAACCATGGAAACCACTCCTGGACCCCAAAGCATTGAGTAATAGTCCATGAAACGGGCCA
>NW_025230753.1:0-7028 GCF_018294505.1 Triticum aestivum
TCCATCAACTGATTCCTCCTAGTTCTCGTTGGGCTTGACATCCTTACTAAGCGAAAAGGCTATGATAGATCGCTTCACTTAAGTGTTATCAAGACTCTTTTTTTAACCATTTTCGGGAGCGTAGTGCTTTTGTAAGTGCAATTTGGTGAGAGAAATATTTACTCAGCTTGATTTTTTTTTTGCTAATTTAGTCCACTAAGGATTTGCTTGATGTTCATAACTTGTTAGCAGGAGGTGTCGCCTATGCCACCCATGTGGTTTGGAGAAAACCTCCACCTTCTGGAACACCTTATAGGATCCCTATTGGATTTCTGGAACCATGTGAGGGCTAACCGTTATGGAGGTGATGGTCCGCTCTTGAGGACAATTTGCGCCATCTTCTTGAACTATGTGGTCTTTTTAAGCTTTCAGGTTTACAAGAGGATGGGGTTTTGAAGAAAATATTCCGATCTTTGGAGAGAAATATTTGATTAGGTTATTGGATTATCCCTTTGCTATGAAATGGAATGCATTATATACTGAATTTATCTTCAAGTTTCATCCAGCTCAACATGTACATGGGGACATGAATTATATTTATAAATGTTTGTCTCTCTTCGGTGAAAGCACGAACCAAACTTGGCGGAGGCTTATATCCTTGATACTTAAATGCCCTACTCCTTGGCTTTCCAAAGAGATGATTGTTAAAAACTTCTATGCGCGACTTTCTCGATGTGATAAAGAAACACTTGATATGTCTTTTGGAGGCTGCTTTAGTGAGAAGAATACTGGTGATAAATGTTGAGAACATCTCGTAACACTAAATATTTGGAGATCCCCAATGTTAAGGAGTCAGTTATAAATTATAAATGTTAAGTCTTTTTCTGGAACTTTTAAATTTCACAAGCCTTGTTCTATGTATGGACTTGATTTTGATACAATTGTTACTCTGTGTAAATATTTTGCTGCTCATATTAATGTTCCTAAAGAAAAATTGGAGAAATATCATGATCATGTTAGTGATATTGAATGATCAGCAAACAGTCCTAAAATAGATCATGAGGAGCAAGGCATCTTCTTCTAGGGTCATCACATCGTTGTCTGATGCTCACAAAGTGCGAACTAAGTGGTACGGTTGTATCTGCCTCGACCTGCCCACATACTTAGATGTAATTCTAGTGTGGCACATCACAACCACCCACTGCAAGATGACGCTTTCTTGAGCTGGCGATGCTGATTTTTTCAAACATGGATTAATGGGCTCCTTCTCGCCGTACTCTAGAAATTAATGCTAATCAAAACCATATCTTGTGGATGTGGATGACAAGATGAAAGGAAATAAGAAAGTGAATGAGCAGTTGTCTGTTAAGCTCCGGGAAAAGTATATCTCCACAAATAATATTGTGCATATGTGCTAGTTTCAAAGGTTGACCCCTGCTCCCTGATAGCTTTTACATACCCAAGATGGTCTTACAAGGTATCGTGACATGCGGTCCTGATGATATTCTTGAAAGCTATGACTCTTTATAGAGCAAGTATGACAAACTAATGGAAGAAGCAGAGAAGTCCATCCAAGATGCAACAATATCATGTAGAAGGATGATATTGTGCAACTATGTGCAAATTAAGCTGGCAACGAACTAATTGATCAAGAGAATTAAGAAGAATGTTTGGATATCATGTCAGGTTTATGCGCAGATTTTGTAGTGCACATTGCCCCCACTTGGAACGCAGAGGCGCATAGGCAGTGCCTTGTGTCAGGAGCGGAATCATAACTCATATCTGGGCATGGTTGTGGCACTGTGGAATCAGAAATATCAAATAATGGCTAGTGTAAGATGTGTGTGTGGAAATGAAGCCCCTGGACCATCACTTTAGGTTAACAATGTTTGGATAATACTGTTTACCATGCAAAGAAAACTTGTGTAGTAGGAACAAAGGAGGAAAAAAAGAAGACGACATACTGAGATCAGAGATATAGAAAGTTGATGCAGAGGAGAGGAATGGGTGTATTGAAATGGTAAGCGTAGATATAGTTGATCATTAGAATGGACAACGTGGCAATGTGGTGGTCAGGGGGATGAAGAATGGTGGGAACACATGTTACTTTAGTGAAGTGTTACAAAGTCTTCTTCCACCTGATAAGCTACGTGCAAGGATGTTAGGACCGGATACTCTAACAGGGAGCCTTGGTCACACTAGTAGAAAAGGGGGCAATGGTCCAGGCCGGTCCAGCCCATTAGTCCCGGTTCAATCCAGAACCGGGACCAATGGGGGCATTGGACCCGGTTCTTGAGCCCTGGGGGCCGGCCGGGCCACGTGGGCCATTGGTCCCGGTTCGTCTGGACCTTTTGGCCCCGGTTGGTGGGTCGAACCGGGACCAATGGGCCTCGCTCCTGGCCCACAATCATTGGTCCCGGTTGGTGGCACGAACCGGGACCAAAGGCAACCCTTTAGTCCCGGTTCACGCGACCAACCGGGACCAATGGTGGTCCCTATATATACACCTCGCTCGCGAGTAGAGCACTCCCAGTGCTCTGTTTTTCGTGGCCGGCGAGGGGAGAGCTTTGTGGTGCTCTAGCTCACCTCCTATGCACACGAGGTGTTCGATGGAATGCCCGAGCCACACTACTTAAGCTTTCTCCCCTCCAAGCTCGACCGCCAAGCTCCATTTTCCTCAATATTTGTCTAGGTTTAGCGGTCCGTCACGCCCCGTCCCCGTCTTCACCGTCGTCGATCACCCGCGCCGATCTCATCGCCGGCACCACCGTGGTGAGCCTCTTGTTCTTATCTTCTTTCTGAAAGGAAAAATATTCTTACATGTATGTTTAGATAGATACTTGTATTATTTTCTTACTTTTATTATTGCATCTAATATAGTGCGATGGTTTTGGTATCCGCCCCCGTCGGCCCTCGTCCTGTCTATGATTCGGATATGGTATATATTATCTTTTCATAACTATTGGTTCATTTATTGTTTATGACAATTATGCCGACCAACGTGACATAGATTTTATTTATCTAGGAGGTTGTTGAACCGGAAATTCCAACCGACCCTATTGTCGAGAGGTTAAATTTAGTTGAAGAAGAAAACAATTTCTTGAAGGAAAAAAATAGAAAAATTGAGGAGGAGAAGATGATATTGGAGTTGCATGTTGCGGATGTCGTCGATGATCACAAGATCAAGATGGATGCAATGCGCTTGAAGATTAGAAAGATTAGAAAATATGTCATTCATATCTAGGCTTGGTATCATTATGCCGTTGGATCAGTTGTTACATTGGTTGCGATTATGATCGCATTTGTTTTCGCATTGAAATGTTTTACATAGTTTCAGTGTATGGTTTAATTAATTTAGATGCTCTGCAGAGCTTTATGTTATTAGATGAGAACTATGTATGTACTTTGGTTTTAATGTGATGATGAACTTTTATTAATTTGGTCACTTCATTATATAATGCACGCAGATGAACCGGCAATGGATGTACAGTTCAAGACACACCTCTGAGTACATTAAGGGCGTGCAGAATGGTTTTATGTGTTGTCCATGCCCTATATGTGGGAATACGAAGTCTTACTCTGACCGGAAAATCCTCCACACCCACCTGCTTTACAAGGGTTTCATGCCACACTATAATGTTTGGACGAGGCACGGAGAAATAGGGGTTATGATGGAAGACGGCGAAGAAGAAGAGGACGATGACAACTATGTGCCCCCCTGAATACGGTGATGCTCCTGAAGATCAAGAGGAACCAGACGATCTGCACGATGATGCTGCAACGGGCGAAGCTGCTGAAGATCAAGAGGAACCAGACGATGTGCCCGATGATGATGATCTCCGCCGGGTCATTGTCGATGCAAGGACGCAATGCGAAAGTCAAAAGGAGAAGCTGAAGTTCGATCGCATGTTAGAGGACCACAAAAAAGGGTTGTACCCCAATTGCGAAGATGGCAACACAAAGCTCGATACCGTACTAGAACTGCTGCAGTGGAAGGCAGAGAATGTTGTGCCTGACAAAGGATTTGAGAAGCTATTGAAAATATTGAAGAAGAAGATTCCAAGGGATAACAAATTGCCTAATAGTACATACGCAGCAAATAAGGTCGTATGCCCTCTAGGATTGGAGGTGCAGAAGATACATGCATGCCCTAATGATTGCATCCTCTACCGCGGTGCGTACAAGGATCTGAACGCATGCCCGGTATGCGGTGCATTATGGTATAAGATCAGACGAGATGACCCTGGTGATGTTGACGGCGAGCCCCCCAGGAAGAGGGTTCCTGTGAAGGTGATGTGGTATGCTCCTATAATACCACGGTTGAAACGTCTGTTCAGAAACGGAGAGCATGCCAAGTTGATGCGATGGCACAGTGAGGACCGTAAGAAACACGGGAAGTTGAGAGCACCCGCTGACGGGTCGCAGTGGAGAAAAATCGAGAGAAAGTACTGGGATGAGTTTGCAAGTGAGCCAAGGAACGTATGGTTTGCTTTAAGCGCGGATGGCATTAATCCTTTCGGGGAGCAGAGGAGCAATCACAGCACCTGGCCCGTGACTCTATGTATGTATAACCTTCCTCCTTGGATGTGCATGAAGCGGAAGTTCATTATGATGCTAGTTCTCATCCAAGGCCCTAAGCAACCCGGCAATGACATTGATGTGTACCTAAGGCCATTAGTTGAAGAACTTTTACAGCTGTGGAATGGAAACAGTGTACATACGTGGGATGAGCACAAACAGGAGGAATTTAACCTAAAGGCATTGTTGTTCGTGACCATCAACGATTGGCCCGCTCTCAGTAACCTTTCAGGACAGACCAACAAGGGATACCATGCATGCACGCACTGTTTACTTGACACCGATAGTATATACCTGGCAAGCTGCAGGAAGAATGTGTACCTGGGCCATCGTCGATTTCTTCCGACCAACCATCAATGTCGAAAGAAAGGCAAGCATTTCAAAGGCGAGGCAGATCACCGGAAGAAGCCCGCCATGCGTACCGGTGATCACGTACTTGCTATGGTCAATGATTTACACGTAATCTTTGGAAAGGGTCCCGGCGGACTAGTTGTTCCGAGTGACGCTGGGGGACATGCACCCATGTGGAAGAAGAAATCTATATTTTGGGACCTACCCTACTGCAAAGACCTAGAGGTCCACTCCTCGATCGACGTGATGCACGTGACGAAGAATCTTTGCGTGAACCTGCTAGGCTTCTTGGGCGTGTATGGGAAGACAAAAGATACAGCTGAGGCACGGGAGGACCTGCAACGTTTGCACAAAAAATACGGCATGCCTCCAAAGCAGTATGAAGGTCCTGCCAGCTATGCTCTTACGGAAGAGAGAAGGAAATCTTCTTTGAATGCCTGCTTAGTATGAAGGTCCCGACTGGCTTCTCGTCGAATATAAAAGAAATAATAAATATGGCAGAGAAAAAGTTTCAGAACCTAAAGTCTCATGACTGCCACGTGATTATGACACAACTGCTTCCGGTTGCATTGAGGGGGCTTCTACGGGAAAACGTCCGATTAGCCATTGTGAAGCTATGTGCATTCCTCAATGCAATCTCTCAGAAGGTGATCGATCCAGAAATCATACCAAGGCTAAGGAGTGATGTGGTGCAATGTCTCAGTTTCGAGCTGGTGTTCCCACCATCCTTCTTCAATATCATGACGCACGTCCTAGTTCATCTAGTTGACGAGATTGTCATTCCGGGCCCCGTATTTCTACACAATATGTACCCCTTTGAGAGGTTCATGGGAGTCCTAAAGAAATATGTCCGTAACCGCGCTAGGCCAGAAGGAAGCATCTCCATGGGCCATCAAACAGAGGATGTCATCGGGTTTTGTGTTGATTTCATTCCTGGCCTTAAGAAGATAGGTCTCCCTAAATCGCGGTATGAGGGGAGACTGACTGGAAAAGGCACGCTTGGAAGGGACTCAATAATATGCAGGGACGGATATTCTTGGTCTCAAGCACACTACACAGTTCTACAGAACTCTACCTTGGTGACCCTGTATGTTGATGAACACAAGAACAGTCTGCGCTCCAAACACCCGGAGCAGTGCGACGACTGGATTACATGTGAACACATCAAGACTTTCAGCAGTTGGTTGGAAGCACGTATCAGAGGTGACAACACTGTTTGTGATGAGTTGTACTTGTTATCCAGGGGACCATCTTCGACTGTTACGATTTGGAAATGATACGAGATAAATGGGAATACATTTTACACGATTGACCAAGATCAAAAGATCACCAACCAAAACAGCGGTGTCCTCTTTGATGCAACAACCGAGAGGGGAAAGGACACATATTATGGTTACATAGTGGACATATGGGAACTTGACTACGAACATGATTTTAAGGTCCCTTTGTTTAAGTGCAAATGGGTCAATCTGTCAGGAGGCGGGGTACATGTAGACCCACAGTACGGAATGACAACAGTGGATCTGAAAAATCTTGGGTACACTGACGAACCGTTCGTCCTAGCCAATGATGTGGCACATGTTATCATTGTGAAGGACATGTCTACCAGACCGAGAAAGAGAAAAGATAAGGAAGCGAATACATCATACGATGAGCCAAAGCGCCACATAGTTCTTTCAGGAAAAAGGGACATCGTGGGAGTGGAGGACAAGACAGACATGTCTGAAGATTATGAAAAGTTTCATGAAATTCCTCCCTTTAAAGTCAAGGCTGACCCCAGCATCCTGATGAACGATGAAGATTATCCATGGTTACAGCGCAATAAGCAAATGACACAAGCGAAGAAAAAGTAAAGACTTTCTCCCGCAACTATTATGATGATACCATGCCACTTTTGTAACTGACGAGTATGATACCATTGTCCGTTTTGTACATGCACATGCTATGTGTGGGTCAATTTATGATACCATGCCAACTTTCAACTTTTTCAGAGTTCATTTGAAATGCTTTAATGTCTTATGTTTCGGCCCTCGTAATAATTAAAAATAGCAACAATAAGTATTTTGTTGTAAGTAGAAACAAAATAAAATAAATAAAGCAAAAAAGAAAACAAAAAAAAA
>NW_025230753.1:8354-13087 GCF_018294505.1 Triticum aestivum
TCGCCCGCCCCCGCGCGCCGCCACCGCTGTGAGCCGCCGCGCCGCTCCGGCTCTGTTTTTTTTCATTTTTATTAGTTTAGTTTTTTTATTCAATGTATATATATATATATGTGTATGTATGTGGCTATATATATAATGTATATGTGTATGTATGTGGCTATGTGTATGTAGATGTTCAAAAATTGTTCAGAGCATGTTTTTGTTCATATATGTATTTTTTGTTCATATGTGTATTAATGTTTTCATATATGCAAAAGATAGATTTTTAGAAAAGTTAGGTTTTGTTTCTGTTCATAGATTTTTTTGGTGATATTAATTATTGTAGAATATGCAAATGTTTGTATATTCATATGAACAATGCATTAGGCAAAACCTTTGTTTTTTTTCGAAATTTTCTATTTGAACATTTTTTTAAAACAAGCAATAATAAAAGAATGAGAGGAAAAAGGAAAATAAGAAGAGGAAGAAAGGAGAAAAAGAGGAGAGGAAGAAGAGGAGAAATAAATAAGAAGACAAAAAAGAAGAAAAAGAAGAGGAGAAGAAGAAAGGAATAGAGGAGAAAGAAGAAAAAATAGAAGAAAAAAATTCTGTTTTTTCTTCTTCTCCTCTTTTTTTTCTTCTTCTCCTCTTTTTTTTCTTCTTCTTCTTCCTTCTTCCTTCTTTCTCTTTTCTTCCTTTTCGTTAATTATTTTCCTTTCTCGAGGGAGAAGAAGAAAAAGAAGAGGAGAAGAAGAAAGAAAGGAATAGAGGAGAAAGAAGAAACTTCAACACGAGCTAGGGGGTGGTACCGATACCCCCTCCCCGATAACTCTCGAGGACACCCAAACCCTAGAGAGAAAACGATGTTGGTCTCCTACCCCCTCCCGCCGCACCCCTACCCGACAAATTAACTCTCTCGAGGCCACCCAAATTTATCAAGTTAAAAGAGCGTTGTCGTCGAGGCCATCCCAAACCCTTGAAGCGTTGTGTCGAGGCGACCCCAAACCCTAGAGAAGCAGCGTCGAGGCCACTAACATGATTCCTTATTGTGATTAGCTAGCGAGTTCTACGTTTGCCACTAATATATATATATATATATATATATATATATATATATATATATGTACATATATATATATATATATATCCATCTGTACCATGTTTGAATAATAATTGACATGTTATAAATATTTGCAGAAACTATGGAGCACTCCCAAGACGAAGAAACAGAAGCGATGTTGGGGGACATAATCGCAAATGGAAGTGATGATGTTGCGTCATTTCTCCTCGACACCGATGGTCAGCTGGATGAAGAAGAGGGCTATGTTTATGATGGCTTCGACCCATTAATGCCGGTACAAGAGGAGGACTATGTTCATGATTGCTCCGGTGACACAATGGAGGTACAAGACGAAGGAGACCGTGCTGACTGCTCCGGTCACCGAACCGAGTCCGGCCAGGTATATATATATTAGTTAAGCCCGTGCTGACTAGTTAATTGATGCATCCAATGTTTTGGTAGATGTACACATATTAATTACCGTCGTCTTTCTTCCTTATAATTTCTAGCCCTCCGGATCGAGCACAACTTCGGTAAGGAGACGAGGCCCGAAGAAAAAGTTGAGCTCGGATGAAAAGTTTGAGATCATAGAAATCGCGCCCGACGGCGAACCGATTGAACCCATCCAGACAAGGAAGGCATTTTCTGCTCGGTGCGGGGTTCTTGTTAGGGACAAGATCCCGATCAGCATCCAGCAATGGTATAAGCCTGCTAAGGATGAAGACCCTGAGGTGTCTTATGTCAATGATATGCAGAAAGAAGATCTTTGGACTGAGCTGAAGGAAAATTTCACCCTACCGCCAGAGGAGGATCCGGAGAAGCCAGTTAAAGAGCAATTAATCAAGTCTTGTGCTCTTAAGAAGATGGCAGGCCTAATGAGGAGGTGGAGGAAAGAGCTGAACTAGTTAGTCGAGAAAAAAAAGACACCAGAATTCATCGGCAAATATGAGAAGATCAAAGATCACTGGCCCGCATTTGTGGCCCACAAGACATCCGAAAAGAGTAAGAAGATGTCGGAGACAAACAAGAAAAATGCTGCGAAGAAGAAGCTTCACCATCGCACGGGGTCAGGTGGCTACCTCAAAGCCCGGCCTAAGTGGTCCAAGGCTGAGCATGATCTGCTTGAAAAGGGGATCGAACCAGAGACAATGCGCTGGCCAGACCGTTGCCGGACTTGGTTCTTTGGGGCTGGCGGAACCTTGGACCCTGTAACAGGGAAGTGTCAGTGGACGGACGAGCAACTGCAAACACCAGTCAAGAACCTTCGACACTATATTGATGCAGCGCAGTGAGGGACGTTCCTTCCAAACAGGGAGAAGGACGAGCTCACAATGGCCCTTGGGAATCCCGAGCACCCTGGACGGACACGAGGCACGCCAGGCTCCATTCCGTGGAAGGTTGGTTTTCCGGACGCAGGGGGTTACAAAACCCACGAGAGGAGGAAGAAACTGGAGCAGGACCAAATGCAGGCGCTGCATGAAAGGGTAATGGGGCTAGAGGAACAAGAAGAGGTACGAGAAGTAGCAGATCACAACAAACGACCTGCCGAAGCTTCCCCCGAAGCTACCCCGCCATCTCAGTGGAGAAGCAGCGTGGCTTCCACCGAGCTGCTTCAGCCGGAGCATGTCTTGACGGCTCCTGCCAGCTATCCCGTGGATGGTATCACGGAGTCTCAAAATTGCCACATTATGGCGCGATGGATGAATTTGAAGGTCAAGGCGGCTGTTGGCCAAGTTTATCCTAGTGGACCCGACACAACTTATCACTGCCAGCCGATTCCAGAAGGATTTGCTAAGGTGATGGTGGATGAAATAACCGAGGGATTTGAGGACCTCGTGCTTGAGCATCCTACCGGTTTAGGGGAGACTAGGCTGGGTTCTGCTCTGAAGACTCCATGCCTATGGCAGAAGGAGCTCATCAACCTTCTGAACTGGACGCCTCCGCCTCCTCCTCCTCCTTCGGCGAGTCAGGGCACTCCGCCTCCTCCACCGCCTCCTCCTCCGGCGAGTGACGATCAGGGGACGCGTGGCGGCACTCTGCCTCCTTCTTGGGCGCGTGGCGGCACTCCGCCTCCTCCTTCTCCGCCTCGCCAGCAAGGGCGGAAGAGACCCGCCGCCGCCCCGGCTGCTCCGGCGCGTCGTAGTCCTTCTCCTCCGCCTCGTAAGCAAGCACGAAAGAAGACAGACGCCCCAGCCGCTCCGTCTGCTCCGGCGTCTAGCAGCACAAGAAGAGAGAGGCAATACAGATACGGTCCACCTCTAAAGCCTCTAGAGAAGTTACCGTACGAGAGGACCAAGGAGGAAAACAATACGATCATGCAGGCCCACGTGAAGGAGTTGTTTGAAGGGGTGAAAGCAAAGAGACATGCACCTCCGGAGGAGAAGGTAGATCCGGTGAAAGCAAAGCGCACTCTCGATGCCCTAAGGAAACTACCAAAGTCTCCGCCGAGAACCAACTATGAGCGCATTACTGAACAGACATATCTCCAAGCCAAGCGGTCGGGAACTACTGTCAGTGATAAAAGGTTAAAAGAACAACGAGCAAAGGGGAAAAAATTGCCCAGCTCGGCGAACAAGCACAACAATCGTGGCCCCCGCTCAATGTGTCTAATCCTCTGGGGACGGTGGCCGGTTATGGCAATCTTGAAGATTACCTGCCTGACGATGCACTTCCTGATTTCATGGAGGTGGACGTATTCAGATACGAGTACGGGAAGCCTCTCGTCAAAGATGAAAAATCTCTGACAACAATGATGCGAAGATTCCATAGTTGGTACATGAAAACCTGCAGAGAGTCTGAGGGGACGAACAGTTTGTATCTGAACATTAAAGAGGAGCACGACCTCGTTTCAAATGATCTGTTGTGTGTTCCATTTGACGAGTTCTTCGAGTTCTTCAATCAAAAGGCCCTCGATAAATTAATGGTCTTTTGCTACTACCTGTGAGTACTATTTCTGTCATTAAGTCTCTATGTATAGCTCGGCTCTTTCATTGCATGTATTTATAATTAATTATCCTCAATATATTATGCAGATTGAAGATCGTCAAGTGCAAAAAAATGAAATCTATGATATTGGGTTCATTAACACAAATATCATAGATGTATTTCTGGTTAAAAAGCGCGTCGAAGAGGCCGAGGACAACTTGCTACAATCGTTGATCAAAAATCAAAACAAAGATACCACACTCTTTCCTTACAACGGCCCATGAGTGTTACTGTCGTGTGCATATTCGGTTTCCCTTATTACTCAAGCGAGGTTATAGTAATGTAATTGACGAGTTATGCATGGTGCGCAGGTACCACTATATTCTTCTGGAGATTAAGCTTGAGCGTGGACTAGTAACCGTCTTAGACTCGAGACGGAGAGATCCCGAAAACTATGCGGACATCACTGAAATGCTCAGCAAGTAAGTTCAATCGATCATTATCGCACCATATCGGCAACTTTTTGTTCATTTCCTCATATCTCAAGTAATAATAATTATTTTCTTTGTCTTGCAGGGTTTGGAAACAGTTCACCGCACAAGCTCCGGGACTGCCGAAGGAGCTGCGGTATACATACCCGAAAGTAAGTACTACTGGCTAGCTAGTTGCGCGCATCTCCCGTTGATTCTATAGCTATACTTTCATCAGTGCCATTTATAATGCTTCATTATCAGATTGATTGACCTCTATTTCTCGTAAAGTGCTTGTG
>NW_025230754.1:0-13084 GCF_018294505.1 Triticum aestivum
CGTACGCATAGCGGTTTTCAAAGCAGCCCAAGTAGTTGGAATAGGATATAATCTACAATGTTCAGACCACCATACACATGCAAAAGTAGTGAAAGCACAAACAGCAGCAGCAACTCGTCTCTCCTCAGGATATTGTAAACATGTAAATCGTTGTTCAGTTTCTAACTCCCAAGTAAGATATATATCAGGAACATATCTACCCTCAAATGGTGGAATATTCAATTTCAGTTTAGGAATATGGACATCATCTCGTACCTGAGGTGGTGGTGCAGGCCTACCATTACGAATATATACCTGAGGTCGACCTGCTGATGGTGGTGCTGGTGGCTGCTCGTAGATCTGATTTTGATCAACCTCATCCTCATAATCGCCCGCATACTCATCATCCTCCTGGGTACCAGCAGGAGCAGTAGCAGGAGCCAAAGAAACACCAACAGCAGTAACAGCCGCACCAGAATTTTGTCCTGGCACAATAGGAGCACGCTGTGCTCGTCCATACTGATTCGGAAGGGGGCGTAGTTGTTGTTGTTGCAGAGGTATGACAGGTGCAGCCGGTGGTGGAAGACGCGCAAGCAGTTCATTAAATCTGTTATCGAGCTTTGTTTCGAACGTCTTCTCAAGGCCAGTGATCTTCTCCATGGCCTCTTCAAAATTGTTCAGCACATCTTGTACCTGTTCAGTCATCATTTGCTGAAACTTATCATGAAGCTCCTTGTTCGATAAGTTCTCCCAGTCAATCTCGTCGACTTGTGATCCTGGCATGGTTAGCAGCAATAGAAACACACAAGAATATGATCCTACAGACTACTAAGAAGTGGTGGTGGTGTATCACAAATCCGTCAAGCAAATCTCAAATTCTTACCAGTTCTTACCCAGCAGCAGGCGGTGATCGGCAACCGTTGTAGTCAAAAACTCTCAAAGCTTGGATAGAGCGATTACCAGGGAGAGTCAAACACACGACGTAGATGTATGTGGAGCGGGGAAGGCTTATAGTATGGTAGCAAAAAGGGTCAGCAATAATCAATTCAGAGATGCAAAGTTGAATAAACGCTCAACGACGGTACTGTGCTGGTCCTAGGCTAGACGGTGCTAGAGACGCGAGCCTAGAACACCAACAAAATCACGGCACGACACGTAAACAAGGGAAAAGCACACTCTGAATTTTTTTTTCGCTCTTTTTTTTTGCGCTCTTTTTTTTTGTTGCGCTGCTTTTTTTTTGCGAAAAATCACTATAATGGCGAGTGTCTCAAAACTCTTCCTAGGTCAAACTGATAGGATGGGCACGGAATTTTTTTTTTCGACCAATTTTTTTTTTTCGACTGCCCGGACCCAAAAACTGGAAACAGGTCAAAAAAAACTTCCTATAATGGCAGCTGTCTCAAAACACTCAGAAACACCTAAAAATAGGATAGCCAGAAATTTTTTCGAAAAATGCGTTTTCGAAAAATTTTGGGCCTAAACGGAGCGTGGCTACCCGACTCTTTTTTTTCTGAAACCTACTCCGGCAAGGAAACACGAATCGGAATCTAGATGGATCCCGAAACCAAACCTAATATGCAAGGAACTCGGATTGGTGTTGGATATATGGTGGTGGTATATGGCAGCGGTGGTGGTAGCGGTGGTAGTATATGGATATGGATCGGTGGTGGTATATGGACACGGATTGGTGGTGGTATATGGATACGGATTCGGAGCGGTGGCGGATAAGCGGTGGTGGTAGATGGCAGGGGCGATGATGATGGTGCGGTGGGGGCATGACAACTTATGACCAGAACTCGAAACTCTAAAAGACTAGACTCTAAGACCAGCAACTAGACACGACGATGCAACCGCAAATTCAACAAAGCAAAACCCTAAAAAGATTATGCAAAGGCTCAGATTGGTTCGGATATGATGAACTAACCCTAATTTTTTTGTGGCTTTTTCGTGGACTGTAGGTATGAAGAACAGACTCGATCTAAACTACGAAAAACTGTAAAATCTCACCGAGCAACCTGGAAATCTGATACCACTTGATAGAGGCAAAGGTGTCCCGTCTTTCGATGAGATGATGGATATCGCTTTGGTGGAAGTCGACTTTGACGATCCGACTACGAACGTGCGAGGACGTCGCGCCTTAGCAATCGCTAAACCAACTCCGAGAGGTTATTGACCACGCCGGAGCACGATCAACCTGACCACGAGGGTTTGTTTCCTGCGAGCAAACGAAGAACAAGCAAGAAACTAAGATTGCAATCTGGATATTGCGAATATAAGATGAAAGCTTTATTGATCAAGGTGGGGTTCTGTGACGCCTTTGTCTGGTCGTTGAACACAAACGAAGTATGCGAAGTTGCAGCTATGGCGAACTTTTAATCTAAACAAAACCCAAAGTCTAAACGGTGCCCTAAGGGCTGTATATATGGAGGAAGAGAGGGGGAATTTCGTGGCCCTTGGTGGAGGGGTCCGAAATCAACCCTATCTCTTGTTTCCCCACACATACGGACTCTAAAAATAGCCTATACTCATGTATTTCCAAATTACATGGGCCTGGCCCAATAAAAAGGTGACGCAGCACCTATAATAGCCTCGGGACAAAATTTATGAAGTGGCATCTTGTATATTTCGTCCAAGGCTTCATGCACACATTATGGTGGCTTCAAAGTCCTGAAATCATCACTTGTAACTCCGTTCTTGTTCCCTTGCGCATGGCATCATCTCCATGCTTGTTCTTGCTCCAATGTTCATCCTTCTCCAAGCTAGGCCCTTCATTTGTAAGCAAAACAAATGTATCCAATTTAGGCAGCATCATATTCTCATGAACATTAGAATCATTACCAAGAAACGAAAGTACCTGATAATTTAATTGGCGTGCGCGAGCTCTAGTAATTGGTCCCGTATATGTAGCAGTAGGGGCTGTGGGTGTAACAATGGTATTGATGTCCTCATCATAGGCAAAGGCATATATAAACCATGAGGATTGAGTCCTGACTTAGCTTTTTGACATGTAGTGCAGCGAACTATAAAACGCTCAACATCCCGTCTCATCTTTGGCCAAAAGAAATGTGTAGCCAGTACGTCCTCCGTCTTCTTCACGCCAAAGTGTCCCATTAATCCTCCTCCATGCGCCTCCTGCAACAACAAAAGACGAACGGAGCTAGCTGGAATGCATAGCTTGTTAGCACGAAACACAAATCCATCATAACGACAAACTTGTTCCACATTCTTCCTTCTTTACAATTCTGCATTACATCTTTAAAATCAGCATCATGCACATATTGATCTTTGATGGTCTCCAAACCAAATATTTTGAAGTCAAGTTGTGAAAGCATAGTATAGCGACGAGACAATGCATCAGCAATAACATTTTCTTTTCCCTTCTTGTGTTTAATGACATAAGGGAAAGTCTCAATGAATTCAACCCATTTAGCATGTCTACGATTCAGTTTAGCTTGACTTTTAATATGTTTCAAAGATTCATGATCAGAATGTATAACAAATTCTTTGGGCCATAAATAATGTTGCCATGTTTCTAAAGTCCGAACAAGAGCATATAATTCTTTATCATAAGTAGAATAATTCAGACTAGGCCCACTCAATTTTTCAGAAAAGTATGCAACGGGTTTGCCATCTTGTAATAACACACCTCCTAATCCAATTCCACTAGCATCACATTCAAGCTCAAAAGTCTTATTAAAATTAGGAAGTTGGAGTAAAGGAGCATGTGTCAACTTATCTTTCAATACGGAGAAGGCTTCTTCCTGTGCGGTACCCCAAAGAAAAGGCACATCTTTCTTTGTAAGCTCATTGAGAGGTGCAGCAATGGTGCTGAAATCTCTCACAAAACGCCTATAGAATCTAGCGAGGCCAAGAAAACTCCTCACGTGTGTGACCGTTTTGGGTTGCGGCCAACTCTCAATAGCTTCAATCTTGGCTTTATCAACTTCAATTCCCTGTGGAGTAACAACATAGCCAAGAAAAGATACTCGGTCGGTGCAAAAGGTGCACTTCCCAAGGTTACCAAACAAACGTGCATCACGTAGAGCAATAAAAACAGCACGTAAATGTTCCAAATGTTCTTCCAAAGATCTGCTATAAATCAATATGTCATCAAAGTAAACTACCACAAATCGTCCAATGAAAGCACGTAAAACTTCGTTCATTAATCTCATGAAAGTACTAGGTGCATTAGTTAACCCAAAAGGCATGACTAACCACTCATATAATCCAAACTTAGTTTGAAATGCTGTTTTCCATTCATCTCCCAATTTCATACGAATTTGATGGTAGCCACTACGCAAATCAACTTTGGAGAATATTGTAGAGCCACTCAATTCATCAAGCATATCATCTAGCCTAGGAATAGGATGACGATAACGAATAGTAATATTATTAATGCCTCTACAATCAACACACATACGTGATGTACCATCCTTTTTCGGCACTAGAATAATAGGAACAGCACAAGGACTAAGGGATTCGCGTATATAACCTTTGTCGAGAAGCTCTTGTACTTGGCGCATAATCTCCTTCGTCTCCTCTGGATTGGTACGGTATGGTGCACGGTTTGGCAGTGAAGCACCGGGAATTAAGTCAATCTGATGCTCAATCCCTCGAATAGGCGGTAATCCCGGTGGCACGTCTTGTGGAAAGACGTCAGCGAACTCCTGCAAAATGTTAGTGACAGCAGGAGGCAAAGAGGAAGGCACGTCCTCGAATGAAAACAATGCCTCTTTGCACACAAAAGCATAGCAAACAGATTTGCTGAAATCTAGCTCATCAATATCAGATTTGGTGGCAAATAAACATGCACTTTTCAATTTAATTTCAGAAGCAACACTAGATGGTTTACTATTAGACTTCATTTGTTGCTCAAATTCTTTTGCCACAATCTGATTTTCACTCTTATTCGTCTCCTGTTTTGCTTTATTAGCTCTATTAATATCATCTTTCAAAATGGAATCAGGAGTCATAGGAAGCAAAGTAATATTTTTATCCTTATGAACAAGAGTATAGTGATTGTTTCTACCATGGTGTACAGAATTTTTATCAAATTGCCATGGTCTACCAAGTAATAAGGAACATGCTTGCATAGGTACCACATCACAATCAACATAATCAGCATATGTAGATATACTAAAATGCACACGAACAGTACATGTTACCTTAACCTTGCCGCTGTTGTTGAACCATTGGATGTAGTAAGGATGTGGATGTGGTCTTGTGGTGAGAGAAAGCTTCTCGACCATCTCCATGCTAGCCAAGTTGTTGCAGCTCCCTCCGTCTATGATGACGCGCACAGAACGTTCCTTCACAACTCCCTTGGTATGGAACAAATTGTGCCTCTGATTTTGCTCAGCTTGTGTGACCTGCACACTCAAAACACGTTGAGCAACTAAACATTCATACCTGTCAGCGTCTTCAGGAGCCATGTATTGCGTCTCATGATCAGAATCATCTCCACCATGTTCTTCACGTGTAATAAGAGCCAAAGTCTCCTCATCATAGTCACTAGCGGACTCATAGCAACCTGGAAATCTGATACCACTTGATAGAGGCAAAGGTGTCCCGTCTTTCGATGAGATGGTGGATTTCGCTTTGGTGGAAGTCGACTTTGACGATCCGACTACGAACGTGCGAGGACGTCGCGCCTTAGCAATCGCTAAACCAACTCCGAGAGGTTATTGACCACGCCGGAGCACGATCAACCTGACCACGAGGGTCTGTTTCCTGCGAGCAAACGAAGAACAAGCAAGAAACTAAGATTGCAATCTGGATATTGCGAATATAAGATGAAAGCTTTATTGATCAAGGTGGGGTTCTGTGACGCCTTTGTCTGGTCGTTGAACACAAACGAAGTACGCGAAGTTGCAGCTATGGCGAACTTTTAATCTAAACAAAACCCAAAGTCTAAACGATGCCCTAAGGGCTGTATATATGGAGGAAGAGGGGGGAATTTCGTGGCCCTTGGTGGAGGGGTCCGAAATCAACCCTATCTCTTGTTTCCACACACATACGGACTCTAAAAATAGCCTATACTTATGTATTTCGAAATTACATGGGCCTGGCCCAATAATAAGGTGACGTAGCACCTAAAATAGCCTCGGGACGAAATTTATGAAGTGGCATCTTGTATATTTCGTCCAAGGCTTCATGCACCCATTATGGTGGCTTCAAAGTTCTGAAATCATCACTTGTAACTCCGTTCTTGTTCCCCTTGCGCATGCCATCATCTCCATGCTTGTTCTTGCTCCAATGTTCATCCTTCTCCAAGCTAGGCCCTTCATTTGTAAGCAAAACAAATGTATCCAATTTAGGCAGCATCATATTCTCATGAACATTAGAATCATTACCAAGAAACGAAAGTACCTGGTAATTTAGTTGGCGTGCACGAGCTCTAGTAATTGGTCCAGTATGTATAGCAGCAGGGGCTGTGGGTGTAACAATTGTATTGATGTCCTCATCAATACTCCTTATAGTCTAGAATGGTCTGAATCTCTCTATTTAGTCCACCCAGAAAACGTGCAAGCATAGCTTCATTCTCCTCAACAATACCACATCTAATCATGCCAGTTTGTAATTCCTGATAATATTCTTCTACAGAATTTTTCCCTTGTCTTAAACGCTGCAATTTTTGAAGCAATTCACGTTGATAATATGGTGGAACCCAACGCGTACGCATAGCAGTTTTCAAAGCAGCCCAAGTAGTTGGAATAGGATATAATCTACAATGTTCAGACCACCATACACATGCAAAACTAGTGAAAGCACAAACAGCAACAGCGACTCGTCTCTCCTCAGGATATTGTAAACATGTAAATCGTTGTTCAGTTTCTAACTCCCAAGTAAGATATATATCAGGAACATATCTACCCTCAAATGGTGGAATATTCAATTTCAGTTTAGGAATATGGACATCATCGCGTACCTGAGGTGGTGGTGCAGGCCTACCATTACGAATATATACCTGAGGTCGACCTGCTGGTGGTGGTGCTGGTGGCTGCTCGTAGATCTGATTTTGATCAACCTCATCCTCATAATCGCCCGCATACTCATCATCCTCCTGGGTACCAGCAGGAGCAGTAGCAGGAGCCAAAGAAGCACCAACAGCAGTAGCAGCGGCACCAGAATTTTGTCCTAGCTCAATAGGAACACGCTGTGCTCGTCCATACTGATTCGGAAGGGGGCGTAGTTGTTGTTGTTGCAGAGGTGCGACAGGTGCAGCCGGTGGTGGAAGACGCGCAAGCAGTTCATTATATCTGTTATCGAGCTTTGTTTCGAACGTCTTCTCAAGGCTAGTGATCTTCTCCATGGCCTCTTCAAAACTGTTCAGCACATCTTGTACCTGTTCAGTCATCATTTGCTGAAACTGATCATGAAGCTCCTTGTTCGATAAGTTCTCCCAGTCAATCTCGTCGGCTTGTGATCCTGGCATGGTTAGCAGCAATAGAAACACACCAGAATATGATCCTACAGACTACTAAGAAGTGGTGGTGGTGTATCAGAAATCCGTCAAGCAAATCTCAAATTCTTACCAGTTCTTACCCAGCAGCAGGCGGTGATCGGCAACCGTTGTAGTCAAAAACTCTCAAAGCTTGGATAGAGCGATTACCAGGGAGAGTCAAACACACGACGTAGATGTATGTGGAGCTGGGAAGGCTTATAGTATGGTAGCAAAAAGGGTCAGCAATAATCAATTCAGAGATGCAAAGTTGAATAAACGCTCAACGACGGTACTGTGCTGGTCCTAGGCTAGACTGTGCTAGAGACGCGAGCCTAGAACACCAACAAAATCACGGCGCGGCACGTAAACAAGGGAAAAGCACACTCTGAATTTTTTTTTCGCTCTTTTTTTTTGCGCTCTTTTTTTTTGCGCTGTTTTTTTTGCGAAAAATCACTATAATGGCGAGTGTCTCAAAACTCTTCCTAGCTCAAACTGACAGGATGGGCACGAAATTTTTTCGACTGCCCGGACCCAAAAACTGGAAACGGGTCAAAAAAACTTCCTATAATGGCACCTGTCTCAAAACACTCAGAAACACCTAAAAATAGGATAGCCAGAAATTTTTTCGAAAAATGCGTTTTCGAAAAATTTTGGGCCTAAACGGAGCGTGGCTACCCGACTCTTTTTTTTTCCGAAACCTACTCCGGCAAGGAAACACGAATCGGAATCTAGATGGATCTCGAAAACAAACCTAATATGCAAGGAACTCGGATTGGTGGTGGATATATGGTGGTGGTATATGGCAGCAGTGGTGGTAGCGGTGGTAGTATATGGATATGGATCGGTGGTGGTATATGGACACGGATTGGTGGTGGTATATGGATACGGATTCGGAGCGGTGGCGGATAAGCGGTGGTGGTAGATGGCAGGGGCGATGATGATGGTGCGGCGGCGGCGTGACAACCTATGACCAGAACTCGAAACTCTAAAAGACTAGACTCTAAGACCAGCAACTAGACACGACGATGCAACCGCAAATTCAACAAAGCAAAACCCTAAAAAGATTATGCAAAGGCTCAGATTGGTTCGGATATGATGAACTAACCCTAATTTTTTTTGTGGCTTTTTCGTGGACTGTAGGTATGAAGAACAGACTCGATCTAAACTACGAAAAACTATAAAATCTCACCGAGCAACCTGGAAATCTGATACCACTTAATAGAGGCCAAGGTGTCCCGTCTTTCGATGAGATGATGGATATCGCTTTGGTGGAAGTCGACTTTGACGATCCGACTACGAACGTGCGAGGACGTCGCGCCTTAGCAATCGCTAAACCAACTCCGAGAGGTTATTGACCACGCCGGAGCACGATCAACCTGACCACGAGGGTCTGTTTCCTGCGAGCAAACGAAGAACAAGCAAGAAACTAAGATTGCAATCTGGATATTGCGAATATAAGATGAAAGCTTTATTGATCAAGGTGGGGTTCTGTGACGCCTTTGTCTGGTCGTTGAACACAAACGAAGTACGCGAAGTTGCAGCTATGGCGAACTTTTAATCTAAACAAAACCCAAAGTCTAAACGATGCCCTAAGGGCTGTATATATGGAGGAAGAGGGGGGAATTTCGTGGCCCTTGGTGGAGGGGTCCGAAATCAACCCTATCTCTTGTTTCCCCACACATACAGACTCTAATAAGGTGACGCAGCACCTAAATTAGCCTGGGGACGAAATTTATGAAGTGGCATCTTGTATATTTCGTCCAAGGCGTCATGCACCCATTATGGTGGCTTCAAAGTCCTGAAATCATCACTTGTAACTCCGTTCTTGTTCCCCTTGCGCATGCCATCATCTCCATGCTTGTTCTTGCTCCAATGTTCATCCTTCTCCAAGCTAGGCCCTTCATTTGTAAGCAAAACAAATGTATCCAATTTAGGCAGCATCATATTCTCATGAACATTAGAATCATTACCAAGAAACGAAAGTACCTGGAAATTTAGTTGGCGTGCACGAGCTCTAGTAATTGGTCCAGTATGTATAGCAGCAGGGGCTGTGGGTGTAACAATTGTATTGATGTCCTCATCAATTTGTGTTTCGTGCTAACAAGCTATGCATTCCAGCTAGCTCCGTTCGTCTTTTGTTGTTGCAGGAGGCGCATGGAGGAGGATTAATGGGACACTTTGGCGTGAAGAAGACGGAGGACGTACTTGCTACACATTTCTTTTGGCCAAAGATGAGACGGGATGTTGAGCGTTTTATTGCTCACTGCACTACATGTCAAAAAGCTAAGTCACGACTCAATCCTCATGGTTTATATATGCCTTACCTGTACCTAGTGTTCCTTGGGAGGATATATCTATGGACTTTGTTTTAGGTTTACCTCGAACAAAGAAGGGGAGGGATAGCATATTTGTTGTCGTGGATAGATTCTCGAAAATGGCACACTTTATACCATGTCATAAAAGCGATGATGCTGTTAATGTTGCTGATTTGTTCTTTCGTGAAATTATTCGCTTGCATGGTGTGCCAAATACTATTGTTTCAGATCGTGATACTAAATTTCTTAGCCACTTTTGGAGATGTTTATGGGCTAAGTTGGGGACTAAACTACTTTTTAGTACTACTTGTCACCCCCAAACTGATGGACAAACTGAAGTAGTCAATAGAACGTTGTCTACTATGCTTAGGGCTGTATTGAATAATAATAAGAAAATGTGGGAGGAATGCTTGCCTCATATTGAATTTGCTTATAATCGTTCATTGCATTCTACTACTAAGATGTGCCCTTTTGAAGTTGTGTATGGTTTCCTACCTCGTGCACCTATTGATTTGTTGCCTCTTCCATCTTCGGAGAAGGTTAATTTTGATGCTAAACAACGTGCTGAATTGATTTTAAAAATGCATGAGTTAACTAAGGAAAACATTGAGCGTATGAATGCTAAATATAAACTTGCTGGAGATAAGGGTAGAAAACATGTTGTGTTTGCACCTGGAGATCTTGTTTGGTTACATTTGTGTAAGGATAGATTTCCTGCTTTGCGCAAATCAAAGTTAATGCCACGTGCTGATGGTCCCTTTAAGGTGTTAGAGAAAATAAATGATAATGCATATAAACTTGAGCTGCCTGCAGATTTTGGGGTTAGTCCCACTTTTAACATTGCAGATTTGAAGCCTTATTTGGGTGAGGAAGATGAACTTCCGTCAAGGACGACTTCATTTCAAGAAGGGGAGGATGATGAGGACATCAATACAATTGTTACACCCACAGCCCCTGCTGCTATACATACTGGACCAATTACTTGATGAGGACATGACTACCTTGGATATGATCAAAAATATTGCATATATGCATATTTGTCAGGTGATTTCTAGTGCAAACTATTCAATAATCTATTTATGTTATGCAGAACAAAAATACTTCACACACTTTTATGTTTTGTCTAATTGCAGGTGTATGGGACATTTGTACAATCCACATATGAAGATAATGAAGAAAGAGATGTTTATTTTCTGTCCAAAAAGTTCTCTCACGTCACTTTTGGCCCAAGAGAAGATAGAGTCCAAGTCTCTCACGTTCTCGATTCAGATTCGGACTGCACAGACATACCTGACTCAAAATGCACACAAGTTTTTCATACGGACTCCGAATTGGGTGATTCTTTTTTTGTTGGAAACTAGATTTCGTGCACTTTCCAACCCAATTGGAATCACCTTCAAATTCGTCCGGAGCGTTGAGTTGTGGACGAAACAATCTGATGTTGCAGCAGAATCCGAGTCAAACTACAAGTCCAAAGGTGTTACATCACCTCCACTTGGGCCCATGAGCCTTGTACGACCTAGGGTTAGTTTTAGGCTGCCTTGGGACGTCCTCCCACCTCCTTGGCCGCCACCCCTTGCTCCTATATAAGTAGATCCATCTAGTAGCTTTTTCCTTGGGATTTGTTTAGTTAAAAGTTAGCCATCGCAACTTCGTGTACTTCGTTTGTGTCCAACGACCAGACCAAGACCGCTTCCGGATCCCCACCATTATCAATACTTCATATATATTTGCAATATTCAGATTGCTTTATCATATTCTTGCTCGTTCTTCGATTGCTTGCAGGAATAGACCTTCGTGGTCAGGCTGACCATGCTTCCAGCATCGTCAGTAACCTCAGGAGATTGGTTTAGCGATTGCTAAGGCGCAACATCATGCACGTTTGTAGTCGGATCGTCAAAGTCGTCTCCACCAAATCGATAGTTATCATCTCATCAAAAGATCAGGACCCTTTGCCTTTATGAAGTGGTATCAGAGCCAGGTTGCTCGGTGAGAATTTCCAGTTTTCCTAGATTAGATTTATTTTCTTACCTATTGTCCAAGAAAAATCCACAAAAAAAGAGTTAGATCTATTCATCCTTTGTCCAAGCCAGTCTGAGCCTTTGCAATTTTCTTTTCATTGCTTGCATAGTTGAATTATCGGTTGCATCGTCGTGTCGAGTTGCTGGTCTTAGTGTCTAGGTCGTTTAGAGTTTCGAGTTCTATTCACATTAGTCACATCGCCGCTGCATCGTTATCCCTTCCGCTGTCCACCACCCATCCATCAATTTCCTCCACGTGCTACCCACCGTTCATTGTCATAATCATAGTTGAGATCGTTCCCATCTTCGCTTGATCCAATCTACATCTTATCTAGTTTGTTTTGGAAAGAGGGAGAGAGAAAAAAAAGATAGAGAAAAAAACGAGAGAAAAAAAAGTAAAAAAAAGTCAGAGAAAAAAAAAGAAAGGAAAAGAAAAAAAAGTGTGAGAAAAAAAAGAGAGGAGAAAAAAAAACAAAATTCGGATCTATCTAGACTCAAATCTCGTAGTTCGGATTGGAATCTGTTTTGTGCACTGTTTAGTAAAACAGGCATAACTTCCTCATATGAAGTCTGTTTTGGCTCCGCGAGTACTCAAATGAAAGCTAGTGATGAGCCGCATCTAAATAGTTGCAGAAGCTAGTTCAGTATTTGGCACCTCAACATCAGCTTCTAAATAGGTCTACTGCTATTGTGATCTTCACTTATGTCTTGCTGTCCAGAGCTACTTCATATCCTTTATTGATGCTAGTTGTGCTACGAGGTGACCTCATTAGTGTTCTAGGCTCGCGTCTCTAGTTTGGTCTAGCCTAGGACCAGCACAGTATCGTCGTTGAGCGTTTATTCAACATTGCATCTTTGAATTGATTATTGCTAATCTTTTGCTACCATATATAGCCAACCCAGCTCCACATATTTCTACACCGTGTATACGTACGCTCCCCTGGCAATCGCTTTACTCAATATTCGGAGTTACTTGACACCGCTGGTTGCCGATCACCGCCTGCTGCATGGTAAGAACTTGTAAGACATTGATATTTGCTTTACTGTGAGCGTTTTACCACCACATCCTAGTAGTTATAGGAACATTATTTTTGGGTTTTGTTTCTTGTTCTACTAATCATGACAGGATCCAGAGTCAATTCATGGGCTTTGTCGATCGCGGGAGACGTGCCACCACCTTTGCAAATACCACAACCGTCACGAGAGGTGCACAAACATCCAAATGAACATGATCAGGTTAATGTATCTATACCACCATTTAATGGCCGTTTTAAACCTGCTTTATATATTGAATGGGAGTTCGACATAAAAAATATATTTGCTTC
>NW_025230755.1:0-13080 GCF_018294505.1 Triticum aestivum
AAACATGATCACACCTTAGTACTCCTTGGGTGTTAATCACATAGCGATGTGAACTAGATTACTGAATCTAGTAAACCCTTTGGGTATTGGTCACATAGCGATGTGAACTATGGGTGTTAATCACATGGTGATGTGAACTATTGCTGTTAAATCACATGGCGATGTGAACTAGATTATTGACTCTAGTGCAAGTGGGAGACTGAAGGAAATATGCCCTAGAGGCAATAATAAAGTTATTATTTATTTCCTTATATCATGATAAATGTTTATTATTCATGCTAGAATTGTATTAACCAGAAACATAATACATGTGTGAATACATAGACAAACAGAGTGTCACTAGTATGCCTCTACTTGACTAGCTCGTTAATCAAAGATGGTTATGTTTCCTGACCATGAACAATGAGTTGTTATTTGATTAACGAGGTCACATCATTAGTTGAATGATCTGATTGACATGACCCATTCCATTAGCTTAGCACCTGATCGTTTAGTATGTTGTTATTGCTTTCATCATGACTTATACATGTTCCTATGACTATGAGATTATGCAACTCCCGTTTACCGGAGGAACACTTTGGGTACTACCAAACGTCACAACGTAACTGGGTGATTATAAAGGAGTACTACAGGTGTCTCCAATGGTCGATGTTGGGTTGGCGTATTTCGAGATTAGGATTTGTCACTCCGATTGTCGGAGAGGTATCTCTGGGCCCTCTCGGTAATACACATCACATAAGCCTTGCAAGCATTACAACTAATATGTTAGTTGTGAGATGATGTATTACGGAACGAGTAAAGAGACTTGCCAGTAACGAGATGGAACTAGGTATTGGATACCGACGATCAAATCTCGGGCAAGTAACATACCGATGACAAAGGGAACAACGTATGTTGTTATGCGGTCTGACCGATAAAGATCTTCATAGAATATGTAGGAGCCAATATGGGCATCCAGGTCCCGCTATTGGTTATTGACCGGAGACGTGTCTCGGTCATGTCTACATTGTTCTTGATCCCGTAGGGTCCGCACGCTTAAGGTTACGATGACAGTTATATTATGAGTTTATGCATTTTGATGTACCAAAGGTTGTTCGGAGTCCCGGATGTGATCACAGACATGACGAGGAGTCTCGAAATGGTCGAGACGTAAAGATTGATATATTGGAAGCCTATATTTGGATATCGGAAGTGTTCCGGGTGAAATCGGGATTTTACCGGAATACCGGGAGGGTTACCGGAACCCCCCGGGAGCTATTTGGGCCATAGTGGGCCTTAGTGGAAAAGAGAAGGGGCTGCCCTAGTTGGGCTGCGCCCCCCCCCTTCCCCTAGTCCTATTAGGACTAGGAGAGGTGGCCGGCCCCCTCCTCCTCTTTTCCCCTCCGAGGAATCCTAGTTGGACTAGGATTGGAGGGGGAATCCTACTCCCAGAGGGAGTAGGACTCTCCTGCGCCTCCCCCCCTTGGCCGGCCAGCCTCCCCTCCTCTCCTCCTTTATATACGGAGGCAGGGGCACCTCTAAACACACAAGTTGACACAAGTTGATTCACGTGATCTATTCCTTAGCCGTGTGCGGTGCCCCCTGCCACCATATATAAAGGAGGAGAGGAGGGGAGGCTGGCCGGCCAAGGGGGGGAGGCGCAGGAGAGTCCTACTCCCTCTGGGAGTAGGATTCCCCCTCCAATCCTAGGCCAACTAGGATTCCTCGGAGGGGAAAAGAGGAGGAGGGGGCCGGGCACCTCTCCTAGTCCTAATAGGACTAGGGGAAGGGGGGGGGGCGCAGCCCCACTAGGGCAGCCCCTTCTCTTTTCCACTAAGGCCCACTATGGCCTAAATAGCTCCCGGGGGGTTCCGGTAACCCTCCCGGTATTCCGGTAAAATCCCGATTTCACCCGGAACACTTCCGATATCCAAATATAGGCTTCCAATATATCAATCTTTACGTCTCGACCATTTCGAGACTCCTCGTCATGTCCGTGATCACATCCGGGACTCCGAACAACCTTCGGTACATCAAAATGCATAAACTCATAATATAACTGTCATCGTAACCTTAAGCGTGCGGACCCTACGGGTTCGAGAACAATGTAGACATGACCGAGACACGTCTCCGGTCAATAACCAATAGCGGGACCTGGATGCCCATATTGGCTCCTACATATTCTACGAAGATCTTTATCGGTTAGACCGCATAACAACATACGTTGTTCCCTTTGTCATCGGTATGTTACTTGCCCGAGATTCGATCGTCGGTATCCAATACCTAGTTCAATCTCGTTACTGGCAAGTCTCTTTACTCGTTCCGTAATACATCATCTCACAACTAACATATTAGTTGTAATGCTTGCAAGGCTTATGTGATGTGTATTACCGAGAAGGCCCAGAGATACCTCTCCGACAATCGGAGTGACAAATCCTAATCTCGAAATACGCCAACCCAACATCGACCATTGGAGACACCTGTAGTACTCCTTTATAATCACCCAGTTACGTTGTGACGTTTGGTAGTACCCAAAGTGTTCCTCCGGTAAACGGGAGTTGCATAATCTCATAGTCATAGGAACATGTATAAGTCATGAAGAAAGCAATAGCAACATACTAAACGATCGGGTGCTAAGCTAATGGAATGGGTCATGTCAATCAGATCATTCAACTAATGATGTGACCTCGTTAATCAAATAACAACTCATTGTTCATGGTCAGGAAACATAACCATCTTTGATTAACGAGCTAGTCAAGTAGAGGCATACTAGTGACACTCTGTTTGTCTATGTATTCACACATGTATTATGTTTCCGGTTAATACAATTCTAGCATGAATAATAAACATTTATCATGATATAAGGAAATAAATAATAACTTTATTATTGCCTCTAGGGCATATTTCCTTCAGTCTCCCACTTGCACTAGAGTCAATAATCTAGTTCACATCGCCATGTGATTTAACAGCAATAGTTCACATCACCATGTGATTAACACCCATAGTTCACATCGCTATGTGACCAACACCCAAAGGGTTTACTAGATTCAGTAATCTAGTTCACATCGCTATGTGATTAACACCCAAGGAGTACTAAGGTGTGATCATGCTTTGCTTGTGAGAGAATCTTAGTCAACGGGTATGTCATATACAGATCCGTAAGTATTTTGCGAATTCTATGTCTACAATGCTCTGCACGGAGCTACTCTAGCTAATTGCTCCCACTTTCAATATGTATCTAGATCAAGACTTAGAGTCATCTAGATTAGTGTCAAACTTGCATCGGCGTAACCTTTTACGACGAACCTTTTTCCATAATCGAGAAACATATCCTTATTCCACTAAGGACAATTTTGACCGCTCTCCAGTGATCTACTCCTAGATCACTATTGTACTCCCTTGCCAAACTCAGTGGTATGACATACAATAGATCTGGTATACAGCATGGCATACTTTATAGAACCTATGACTGAGGCATAGGGAATGACTTTCATTCTCTTTCTATTTTCTGCCGTGGTCGGGCTTTGAGTCTTACTCAACTTAACACCTTGCAACACAGGCAAGAACTCCTTCTTTGACTGTTCCATTTTGAACTATTTCAAAAATTTATCAAGGTATGTATTTATTGAAAAAATCTTATCAAGCGTCTTCATCTATCTATATAGATCTTGATGCTCAATGTGTAAGCAGCTTCACCAAGGTCTTTCTTTGAAAAACTTTTATTCAAGTATCCTTTCATGCTTTGCAGAATAATTCTACATTATTTCCGATCAACAATATGTCATTCACATATACTTATCAGAAATGTTGTAGTGCTCCCACTCACTTTCTTGTAAATACAGGCTTCACTGTAAGTCTGTACAATAACTATATACTTTGATCAACTTATCAAAGCGTATATTCCAACTCCGAGATTCTTGCACCAGTCCATAAATGGATCGCTGGAGCTTGCACACTTTGTTAGCTCCCTTTGGATCGACAAAACCTTCCGGTTGCATCATATACAACTCTTCTTCCAGAAATCCATTCAGGAATGCAGTTTTGACATCCATCTGCCAAATTTCATAATCATAAAATGCGGCAATTGCTAACATGATTCGGACAGACTTTTAAGCATCGATACGAGTAAGAAAATCTCATCGTATTCAACACCTTGAACTTTGTCAAAAACCTTTTTCGACAAGTCTAGCTTTGTAGATAGTAACACTACTATCAACGTCCGTCTTCCTCTTGAAGATCCATTTATTCTTAATGACTCACCGATCATCGGGCAAGTCAATCAAAGTCTACACTTTGTTCTCATACATGGATCATATCTCAGATTTCATGGCCTCAAGCCATTTCGTGGAATCTGGGCTCATCATTGCTTCCTCATAGTTCGTAGGTTCATCATGATCTAGTAGCATGACCTCCAGAACAGGATTACCGTACCACTCTGGTGCGGATCTTACTCTGGTTGATCTACGCGGTTCAGTAGTATCTTGATCTGAAGTTTCATGATCATTATCATTGGCTTCCTCACTAACTGGTGTAGGTGTCACTGAAACAGTTTTCTGTGATGAACTACTTTCCAGTAAGGGAGCAGGTACAGTTACCTCGTCAAGTTCTACTTTCCTCCCACTCACTTCTTTCGAGAGAAACTCCTTCTCTGGAAAGGATCCATTTTAGCAACGAATGTCTTGCCTTCGGATCTGTGATAGAAGGTGTACCCAACAATTTCCTTTGGGTATGAAGACGCACTTCTCCGATTTGGGTTCGAGCTTATCAGGATGAAACTTTTTCACATAAGCATCGCAGCCCCAAACTTTAAGAAACAACAGGTTAGGTTTACTGCTAAACCATAGTTCATACAGTGTCGTCTCAACGGATTTAGATGGTGCCCTATTTTAAAACGTGAATGCAGCTGTCTCTAATGCATAACCCCAAAACGATAGTGGTAAAGAGATATCATAGATCGCACCATATCAAATAAAGTGCGGTTACGACGTTCGGACACACCATAACGATGTGGTGTTCTAGGTGGCGTGAGCTGTGAAACTATTCCACATTGTTTTAATTGAAGACCAAACTCGTAACTCAAATATTTGTCTCCGCGATCAGATCGCAGAAACTTTATTTTCTTGTTACGATGATTTTTCCACTTCACTCTGAAATTCTTTGAACCTTTCAACTATTTCAGACTTATGTTTCATCAAGTAGATATACCCATATCTGCTCAAATCATCTTGTGAAGGTCAGAAAACAACGATGCTTGCCACGAGCATCAGCACTCATTGGATCGCATACATCGGTATGTATTATTTCCAATAAGTCAGTAGCTCGTTCCATTGTTCCGGAGAATGGAGTTTTAGTCATCTTGCCCAAAAGGCACAGTTCGCAAGTACCAAGTGATTCATAATCAAGTGGTTCCAAAAGTCCATCGGTATGGAGTTTCTTCATGCGCTTTATACCGATATGACCTAAACGACAGTGCTACAAACAAGTTGCACTTATCATTATTAACTTTGCATCTTTTGGTTTCAACATTATGAATATGTGTATTACTACTATCGAGATTTAATAAAAATAGACCACTCTTCAAGGGTGCATGACCATAAAAGATATTACTCATATAAATAGAACAACCATTATTCTCTGATTTAAATGAATAACCGTCTCGCATTAAACAAGATCCAGATATAATGTTCATGCTCAACGCTGGCACCAAATAACAATTACTTAGGTCTAATATTAATCCCGAAGGTAGATGTAGAGGTAGCGTGCCGACTGCGATCACATCGACTTTGGAACCGTTTCCCACGCGCATCGTCACCTCGTCCTTTGCCAGTGCCCGCTTATTCTGTAGTCCCTGTTTCAAGTTGCAAATATTAGCAACAGAACCAGTATCAAATACCCAGGTGCTACTGTGAGCTCTAGTAAGGTACACATCAATAACATGTATATCACATATACCTTTGTTCACCTTGCCATCCTTCTTATCCGCCAAATACTTGGGGCAGTTCCGCTTCCAGTGACCAATCTGCTTGCAGTAGAAGCACTCAGTTTCAGGCTTAGGTCCAGACTTAGGTTTCTTCTCTTGAGCAGCAACTTGTTTGCCGTTCTTCTTGAAGTTCCCCTTTTTCTTCTGCCCCTTTTCTTGAAACTAGTGGTCTTGTCTACCATCAACACTTGATGTTTTTCTCGATTTCTACCTTCGTCAATTTCCGCATTACGAAGAGCTTGGGAATCGTTTCCGTTATCCCTTGCATGTCATAGTTCATCACGAAGTTCTACTAACTTGGTGATGGTGACTAGAGAATTCTATCAATCACTATCTTATCTGGAAGATTAACTCCCACTTGATTCAAGCGATTGTAGTACTCAGACAATCTGAGCACATGCTCACTAATTGAGCGATTCTCCTCCATCTTTTAGCTATAGAACTTGTTGGAGACTTCATATCTCTCAACTCGGGTATTTGCTTGAAATATTAGCTTCAACTCCTGGAACATCTCATATGGTCCATGACATTCAAAACGTCTTTGAAGTCCCGATTCTAAGCCGTTAAGCATGGTGCACTTAAACTATCAAGTAGTCATCATATTGAGCTAGCCAAACGTTCATAACGTCTGCATTTGCTCCTGCAATAGGTCCGTCACCTAGCGGTGCATTAAGGACATAATTCTTCTGTGCAGCAATGAGGATTTAACCTCAGATCACGGATCAAATCCGCAACATTGCTACTAACATTTTTCAACACAATTTTCTCTAGGAACATATCAAAATAAACACAGGGAAGCAACAACGCGAGCTATTGATCTACAACATGATTTGCAAAATACTACCAGGACTAAGTTCATGATAAATTTAAGTTCAATTTAATCATATTACTTAAGAACTCCCACTTAGATAGACATCCCTCTAATCCTCTAAGTGATCACGTGATCCAAATCAACTAAACCATGTCCGATCATCACGTGAGATGGAGTAGTTTCATCGGTGAACATCATTATGTTGATCATATCTACTATATGATTCACGCTCGACCTTTCTGTCTCCGTGTTCCGAGGCCATATCTGCATATGCTAGGCTCGTCAAGTTTAACCTGAGTATTCTGCGTGTGCAAAACTGGCTTGCACCCGTTGTAGATGGACGTAGAGCTTATCACACCCGATCATCACGTGGTGTCTGGGCACGACGAACTTTGGCAACGGTGCATACTCAGGGAGAACACTTCTTGATAATTTAGTGAGAGATCATCTTATAATGCTACCGTCAATCAAAGCAAGATAAGATGCATAAAAAGATAAACATCACATGCAATCAATATAAGTGATATGATATGGTCATCATCATCTTGTGCTTGTGATCTCCATCTCCGAAGCACCATCATGATCACCATCGTCACCGGCGCGACACCTTGATCTCCATCGTAGCATCGTTGTCGTCTCGCCAATCTTATGCTTCCACGACTATCACTACCGTTTAGTAATAAAGTAAAGCATTACATCGCGATTGCATTGCATACAATAAATCGACAACCATATGGCTCCTGCCAGTTGCCGATAACTCAGCATCATGCTTTGACCATATCATCTCATACAATAAAATTCAGCATCATGCTTTGACCATATCACATCACAACATGCCCTGCAAAAACAAGTTAGACGTCCTCTACTTTGTTGTTGCTTGTTTTACGTGGCTGCTACGGGCTTAAGTAAGAACCAATCTCACCTATGCATCAAAAACACAACGATAGTTTCAAGAAAAAGGGCAAAGGGAAGAAAAAGGGGAACTTCAAGAAGAACGGCAAGCAAGTTGCTACTCAAGAGAAGAAACCCAAGTCTGGACCTAAGCCTGAAACTGAGTGCTTCTACTGCAAGCAGACTGGTCACTGGAAGCGGAACTGCCCCAAGTATTTGGCGGATAAGAAGGATGGCAAGGTGAACAAAGGTATATGTGATATACATGTTATTGATGTGTACCTTACTAGAGCTCGCAGTAGCACCTGGGTATTTGATACTGGTTCTGTTGCTAATATTTGCAACTCGAAACAGGGACTACGGAATAAGCGGGCACTGGCAAAGGACGAGGTGACGATGCGCGTGGGAAACGGTTCCAAAGTCGATGTAATCGCAGTCGGCACGCTACCTCTACATCTACCTTCGGGATTAATATTAGACCTAAATAATTGTTATTTGGTGCCAGCGTTGAGCATGAACATTATATCTGGATCTTGTTTAATGCGAGACGGTTATTCATTTAAATCAGAGAATAATGGTTGTTCTATTTATATGAGTAATATCTTTTATGGTCATGCACCCTTGAAGAGTGGTCTATTCTTATTGAATCTCGATAGTAGTAATACACATATTCATAATATTGAAGCCAAAAGATGCAGAGTTGATAATGAAAGTGCAACTTATTTGTGGCACTGTCGTTTAGGTCATATCGGTATAAAGCGCATGAAGAAACTCCATGCTGATGGACTTTTGGAACCACTCGATTATGAATCACTTGGTACTTGCGAACCGTGCCTCATGGGCAAGATGACTAAAACACCGTTCTCCGGTACTATGGAGAGAGCAACAGATTTGTTGGAAATCATACATACCGATGTATGTGGCCCGATGAATATTGAGGCTCGTGGCGGATATCGTTATTTTCTCACCTTCACAGATGATTTAAGCAGATATGGGTATATCTACTTAATGAAACATAAGTCTGAAACATTTGAAAAGTTCAAAGAATTTCAGAGTGAAGTTGAAAATCATCGTAACAAGAAAATAAAGTTTCTACGATCTGATCGTGGAGGAGAATATTTGAGTTACGAGTTTGGTGTACATTTGAAAAACTGTGGAATAGTTTCGCAACTCACGCCACCCGGAACACCACAGCGTAATGGTGTGTCCGAACGTCGTAATCGTACTTTACTAGATATGGTGCGATCTATGATGTCTCTTACTGATTTACCGCTATCATTTTGGGGTTATGCTTTAGAGACGGCCGCATTCACGTTAAATAGGGCACCATCAAAATCCGTTGAGACGACGCCTTATGAACTGTGGTTTGGCAAGAAACCAAAGTTGTCGTTTCTTAAAGTTTGGGGCTGCGATGCTTATGTGAAAAAGCTTCAACCTGATAAGCTTGAACCCAAATCGGAGAAATGTGTATTCATAGGATACCCAAAGGAAACTGTTGGGTACACCTTCTATCACAGATCCGAAGGCAAAACATTTGTTGCTAAGAATGGATCATTTCTAGAGAAGGAGTTTCTCTCGAAAGAAGTGAGTGGGAGGAAAGTAGAACTTGACGAGGTAACTGTACCTGCTCCCTTACTGGAAAGTAGTTCATCACAGAAAACTGTTTCAGTGACACCTACACCAGTTAGTGAGGAAGCCAATGATAATGATCATGAAACTTCAGATCAAGATACTACTGAACTTCGTAGATCAACCAGAGTAAGATCCGCACCAGAGTAGTACGGTAATCCTGTTCTGGAGGTCATGCTACTAGATCATGATGAACCTACGAACTATGAAGAAGCGATGGTGAGCCCAGATTCCGCAAAGTGGCTAGAAGCCATGAAATCTGAGATGGGATCCATGTATGAGAACAAAGTATGGACTTTGGTTGACTTGCCCGATGATCGGCAAGCGATTGAGAATAAATGGATCTTTAAGAAGAAGACTGACGCTGATGGTAATGTTACTGTCTACAAAGCTCGACTTGTCGCAAAAGGTTTTCGGCAAGTTCAAGGAATTGACTACGATGAGACCTTCTCACCCGTAGCGATGCTTAAGTCCGTCCGAATCATGTTAGCAATTGCCGCATTTTATGATTATGAAATTTGGCAAATGGATGTCAAAACTGCATTCCTGAATGGATTTCTGGAAGAAGAGTTGTATATGATGCAACCAGAAGGTTTTGTCGATCCAAAGGGAGCTAACAAAGTGTGCAAGCTCCAGCGATCCATTTATGGACTGGTGCAAGCCTCTCGGAGTTGGAATAAACGTTTTGATAGTGTGATCAAAGCATTTGGTTTTATACAGACTTTCGGAGAAGCCTGTATTTACAAGAAAGTGAGTGGGAGCTCTGTAGCATTTCTGATATTATATGTGGATGACGTATTACTGATTGGAAATGATATAGAATTTCTGGATAGCATAAAGGGATACTTGAATAAAAGTTTTTCAATGAAAGACCTCGGTGAAGCTGCTTACATATTAGGCATTAAGATCTATAGAGATAGATCAAGACGCTTAATTGGACTTTCACAAAGCACATACCTTGACAAAATTTTGAAGAAGTTCAAAATGGATCAAGCGAAGAAAGGGTTCTTGCCTGTGTTACAAGGTGTGAAATTGAGTAAGACTCAATGCCCGACCACTGCAGAAGATAGAGAGAATATGAAAGATGTTCCCTATGCATCAGCCATAGGCTCTATCATGTATGCAATGCTGTGTACCAGACCTGATGTGTGCCTTGCTATAAGTTTAGCAGGGAGGTACCAAAGTAATCCAGGAATGGATCACTGGACAGCGGTCAAGAATATCCTGAAATACCTGAAAAGGACTAAGGATATGTTTCTCGTATATGGAAGTGACAAAGAGCTCATCGTAAAAGGTTACGTTGATGCAAGCTTTGACACTGATCCGGACGATTCTAAATCGCAAACCGGATACGTGTTTACATTAAACGGTGGAGCTGTCAGTTGGTGCAGTTCTAAACAAAGCGTCGTAGCGGGATCTACATGTGAAGCGGAATACATAGCTGCTTCGGAAGCAGCAAATGAAGGAGTCTGGATGAAGGAGTTCATATCCGATCTAGGTGTCATACCTAGTGCATCGGGTCCAATGAAAATCTTTTGTGACAATACTGGTGCAATTGCCTTGGCAAAGGAATCCAGATTTCACAAAAGGACCAAACACATCAAGAGACGCTTCAACTCCATCCGGGATCTAGTCCAGGTGGGAGACATAGAGATTTGCAAGATACATACGGATCTGAATGTTGCAGACCCGTTGACTAAGCCTCTTCCACGAGCAAAACATGATCAGCACCAAAGCTCCATGGGTGTTTACAGTGTAATCTAGATTATTGACTCTAGTGCAAGTGGGAGACTGAAGGAAATATGCCCTAGAGGCAATAATAAAGTTATTATTTATTTCCTTATAATCATGATAAATGTTTATTATTCATGCTAGAATTGTATTTACCGGAAACAAAATACATGTGTGAATACATAGACAAACAAAGTGTCACTAGTATGCCTCTACTAGACTAGCTCGTTAATCAAAGATGGTTTTGTTTCCTAACCATGAACAATGAGTTGTTATTTGATTAACGAGGTCACATCATTAGTAGAATGATCTGATTGACATGACCCATTCCATTAGCTTAGCACCCGATCGTTTAGTATGTTGCTATTGCTTTCTTCATGACTTATACATGTTCCTATGACTATGAGATTATGCAACTCCCGTTTACCGGAGGAACACTTTGGGTACTATCAAACGTCACAACGTAACTGGGTGATTATAAAGGAGTACTACAGGTGTCTCCAATGGTCGATGTTGGGTTGGCGTATTTCGAGATTAGGATTTGTCACTCCGATTGTCGGAGAGGTATCTCTAGGCCCTCTTGGTAATACACATCACATAAGCCTTGCAAGCATTACAACTAATATGTTAGTTGTGAGATGATGTATTACGGAACGAGTAAAGAGACTTGCCAGTAACGAGATTGAACTAGGTATTGGATACCGACGATCGAATCTCGGGCAAGTAACATACCGATGACAAAGGGAACAACGTATGTTGTTATGCGGTCTGACCGATAAAGATCTTCGTAGAATATGTAGGAGCCAATATGGGCATCCAGGTCCCGCTATTGGTTATTGACTGGAGACGTGTCTCGGTCATGTCTACATTTTTCTCGAACCCGTAGGGTCCGCACGCTTAAGGTTACGATGACAGTTATATTATGAGTTTATGCATTTTGATGTACCGAAGGTTGTTCGGAGTCCCGGATGTGATCACGGACATGACGAGGAGTCTCGAAATGGTCGAGACGTAAAGATTGATATATTGGAAGCCTATATTTGGATATCGGAAGTGTTCCGGGTGAAATCGGGATTTTACCGGAATACCGGGAGGGTTACCGGAACCCCCCGGGAGCTATTTGGGCCATAGTGGGCCTTAGTGGAAAAGAGAAGGGGCTGCCCTAGTTGGGCTGCGCCCCCCCCTTCCCCTAGTCCTATTAGGACTAGGAGAGGTGGCCGGCCCCCTCCTCCTCTTTTCCCCTCCGAGGAATCCTAGTTGGACTAGGATTGGAGGGGGAATCCTACTCCCAGAGGGAGTAGGACTCTCCTGCGCCTCCCCCCCTTGGCCGGCCAGCCTCCCCTCCTCTCCTCCTTTATATACGGAGGCAGGGGCACCTCTAAACACACAAGTTGAGACAAGTTGATCCACGTGATCGATTCCTTAGCCGTGTGCGGTGCCCCCTGCCACCATATTCCTCGATAATACTGTAGCGGAGTTTAGGCGAAGCCCTGCTCCTGTAGTTCATCAAGATCGTCACCACGCCGTCGTGCTGACGAAACTCTTCCCCGACACTTTGCTAGATCGGAGTCCGGGGATCGTCATCGAGCTGAACGTGTGCTCGAACTCGGAGGTGCCGTAGTTTCGGTGCTTGATCGGTTGGATCGAGAAGACGTACGACTACTTCCTCTACGTCGTGTCATCGCTTCCGCAGTCGGTCTGCGTTGGGTACGTAGACAATACTCTCCCCTCGTTGCTATGCATCACATGATCTTGCGTGTGCGTAGGAATTTTTTTGAAATTACTACGAAACCCAACAGTGGTATCAGAGCCTAGGTTATTGATGTTGATGTTATATGCACGAGTAGAACACAAGTGAGTTGTGGACGATACAAGTCATACTGCCTACCAGCATGTCATATTTTGGTTCGGCGGTATTGTTGGACGAGACGACCCAGACCAACCTTACGCGTACGCTTACGCGAGACCGGTTCCCTCGACGTGCTTTGCACAGAGATGGCTTGCGGGCGACTGTCTCTCCAACTTTAGTTGAACCAAGTATGGCTACGCCCGGTCCTTG
>NW_025230756.1:0-1816 GCF_018294505.1 Triticum aestivum
CCAGCGAGAATGTCGTCGTCGCCGGCGAAGGACTTCAGGAAAGCCGGCTTGTCGCGATGGCCGACGCCGCGAATGCGCTTGTGAGAGCGCTCGCGTGCCTATATCACACACACCTTGATCTGGCTAACCGTTTATGTTGCACTTCCTAATAGCAAACGGTTCATCGGAGCGAACTGTATGCCATATATCGCACAACATTGATATGGCTGCCCGTTTCTGTTGTTCTGCCTCATCGCAAACAGTTCGAACGGGTTAACCGTGTGCCCTGAATCACACACGCAACGAAAATTTGAACCGTGTTTGATGGCTCCGCTATCGCAAACATTTTCCACCTTTTTGACGGTTTTTTTACATCCCCGTATGTGATTAATGCATCACACACAGTTTTGTCAAAGGGACTCTGATCATAGTGTCGCGTTAGCAGCATCCTGCAGTAGTGTGAATCTAGGAGTCTAAGGTCAAGGAGGCTTTAAAAGCGATGAAAGGACACAAGATGATAGGCCCTGATTGTAACCCCACTGAGGTGTGGAGAGGTCGCGGAGACATAGCGATAGTATGGATAACTAAGCCTTTCAACCTTATTTTCCAGGCAAACAAGATGCCAGAAAAATGGAGACGTGGTATATTAGTATCAATCTTCAAGAACAAGGGGATGTTTAGAGTTGTACTAATTACCGTGGAATTAAAAACGGATGACCCATAAATTGACGCTATGGGAGAGAGTCATTATGCACTGCTTAAGAAGAATGACAAGTGTGACCAAAAATCAGTTTTATTTCATGTCTGGAAAGTCGACCATGGAAGTCATTTTCCTGGTACGACAACTTATCAAGAGATACAGGGAGCAAAAGGACATGCATATGGTGCTCAATAACTTGAAGAAGGCCTACTATAAGATACCGTGGAATGTCATGTGGTGGACCTTGGAGAAATGCAAAATAGAGCAGCTAGCAACCAATAATTGCAGTGGAATGAGATGATCACTCATGTATGGAAACATGCTTGGGTGTACATACACAGGGGTTGCAGCGCGCGGAACCAGTGCTCTAACTTAAAACCGACAAATGGATCTCGCTCATCAGCCGACCCATGTATTATAAATGAATGACAACCTGCATGGTACAACCACTTCCTCTTCCCTCCCCATATTTCCAGACTCATGCAAGAAACTGGCAGGCTCCTCACATCACCCCACCAAAGAGTGCCCGACCATTCTGCTGCTTTACCTCCACCAATTTTCTAGGGTTAGTTGACAGGTCAAGGTGCTAAGGTATACATTCTACTTCTGAAAAGCATGGAGGTAATGTGACCATGAGAAGCATGTCACTACAGACCACTAGCTATGAATCCACATATAGCATTAGCCAATCCCCTAATCTGAACAATTAACCATCTTGTGCAGACCATGCTCGAGGCACAACTTTAAAAGTGTATATCTTACGACAATCATCCATGGCAATGAAATGAGCTTTGAATTCGACAGTTTATACTATACATGGAAGAGGGGGCAGCTGTAGTCCTGACCATGATTCACTTCCAACTTGCCAGTCCAACAGGTAGTTTGCGGTGTAGACAAGGAGGTATGAGTTAGGTGATGCATGGGGGATTTGTAAGGGTGACACATAAGTAGGGCCCCTCAAAATTGCGATTGAATAGGAGTCGTGGAGCTGAAACCACAACACCATTGAACACATCAACAACAAGACAATACTCACCACTATGGCAAATTAGTTGACCATAGGAAGTGCAAAGTAAATACATCTCTTGTTTAATTTCTCAAGGAATCTGGCAGCGAAGGGTGACATTCTAGTTGGTC
>NW_025230756.1:2151-3786 GCF_018294505.1 Triticum aestivum
AAAACACAACAAAATTGAAGAAACATATTTGAAAGATGAGCAAGAAGAAATGAAAAGAAAGGGAGAGAAAAGGATGGATCACCATAAAAAACCATCTATATGATGAATTTCAGGTTTAATAAATGCCTTTTATCACAAATTGTTATGCTCTTGAACAAATGCGCAATTTTGTTTGGGGTATTTAGATGACTTCCTCCTAAGCCCACAATTTCATTAGGGAAACAGTTGAGATCTACAAATGTCAGAAAAACGTAAACCTAAAAACTAGCAGAAAACAAGAAGATCGTCAAGAGTAGCGGCTTACAGAACATGATTCCCGAGTTGTCACGATCCAACTCATGAGTCGATTCTGATGTTCAACGAAATAGAACGCAATAACATTCGGAAATGGGAACTTTTTTTGACCGGCGCATCCCCCAGTTCCATCTCTAGTGACAATCATGCACAATATATGCAACAACGCAAGCACATCCAGATACATTCCATACATTTGTACACGAAACACTCTGCTTTCTGCGAACAAAAGCACTAGCTGGAATAAAATTATCTTGCACCCAACTCTTGCTAACCCTGCCAGCAGTAAAATATCCGCACAAGCAATTAAAAATGCTGAAGAAAAGACACATGCGTGAGAGAAAAAAGAACATATAAGAGAAATGAAGCTCTCTAGGGTTTACACGAAACACTGCTACGATGACGCGTTGGCTGGCTGAAGCCGCCGACGGGCGATAGCTGTTACCGTGGCGGCGTCTCGCTTCCGCTCCTGAGAAGCTTGTGGTTTGGTCCGATGGAGGTGGCGGCGTCTCGCTTCCGCTCAGCAGGTCAGTTCACTCGTCTCACTTGTACTGGAGCTAGCTTGAGCCTACAGTATCGGCTTACCATCATGGTTGCCTTATCCGCTTGGTCCCGCTCAGATTAACTTGTACATGGCCTGGATATAAGTCAGGAGACCTCCAAGTTTTGATACCAATTGGTGTTCGCCAGGGCTGTATGTCGTCTATACTGATACCTAGTAGGAATCACCTACTGGCCAGAACTACCGTCCCAGCCCATTAGTTTTCTTTCGCTTGCTGCGCGCTATAGGTTTGATTTGATTTAGTTTTTTTTCCTTTTTTGTTTCCTTTTGGTTTTATTTTTTCTCACTAGTTTTCTTTGGGCTTTTTTCTTCATTATACATTGGTTTTCTTTGTTTTCACATTCATTTTTTTGTTTTTCTCACTATCTCATTATACTTTGGTTTTCTTCATTTTTTTTGCTATTTCTTTTGTTTCTTTGTCAGTTTTTATCATGTTTTTTTCATACATGTCTACGTTCTGTCATACACAATTTACATATTTCGAACACATTTCAAATATATTTTTCTGAAATATATTGGACATTTCTCAAATAAATGATGAACGTTTTTATAAAATACATTTAGAACAGTTACTCGGATACGTGGTAAAATTTTATGAATATATGTTATAAATATTTTATTAAACTAGGCAAACATTTTTTTACATAGTATAAGCATTTAAAAAAATTACGGACATATTTTGGTAACACGTGATTATTTATTGAGATTGTCACGTATGTTTTTTAATGAAAAAAGAAATTTCTTAAGCATACGTGAATATTTTTCTTACATTGTGTATT